>NW_024414201.1:0-4743 GCF_014898765.1 Herpailurus yagouaroundi | reverse complement strand
TCTGCCCCTCCCCCGTTCATGCTCTGTCTCTCTCTGTCCCAAAAATAAATAACCGTTGAAAAAAAAATTAAAAAAAAAAAAAACCACTTTCATTGTCTCATTTAAAAAATGTTAATATTTAATTCATAAGAAATTTATTTTCCCAAATGTTTTACTGGTTATATCTCTGTTAAATGATCTTTTCAACTTCTGGAGAAGATGGAGGACTAGGAGGATCCTAAGCTCAGCTTGTCCCATGGATACAACTAGATAATAATCATATCAGCATAAATAACCCATAAAATGATCAAACACTGGCAGAACAATTTCCACAACTAAACATAAAGGGCCACATTGAAGAAGGTAGGAAGGGCAGAGACCAGGAAGGCAGGTAAGTAGACTTCAGGGGCTGTCCCCAGGAGGGTGTGATGCTGCAGGTGTGGAGAGGTGAAAGAAATAGATCCTTGCACCAGGAAGCACACACAGGGAAGACAAATCTTCACAATAATAGGCTTTGAAAACAGGGGAGTTAAATATCACAAGTTCTTACAACCAGCAGAACTTAAAATTGAATCTGTAAAAATCAGTGGGCTAGGAGAGCTGGAGCGTGATAGGAAACTAAGTTCCCACCCTTAAATAGATAACACAACAAATAACCCATGGAGATATAGCAAAGAAGTAGCAGTTTGAAATTGCATGAGGCTTGTGGGAGGGAAATTTCTTTATTAATCTCATGGTGTGTCTTGAGGGACAGAGATAGTTGAAGAACTCCTCCAGGTACAAAGGAATTAGGAGGCACCATTTCTCAGCCCAGCTCCCCAGTCTAAGCCCAGTGTGCAGTACCCACACTTGCTATCTAACTTATGAACACCACCTTCCTGCCCCTGCATTCTCCTGTAGACATGCCCCCTTCAGCCAGACTTCAGCTTCAGGTCTTCTCTGACAGCAGACCACTGTGAAACTTTCTAGAACTATGCAACTGGTGCATTTCTGTGGAGCTTTCCACTCAAATAGGCTCTTGCTGGGAATCCATCCAAAGTGGTACCACAAGCCTCACAGTGTGCAAACAGCCTCTACAGGGACCAGCACCACTGTAAAATGACTCTTGCACCAGGGAGAGGGAAAGATAACTACACACAACAGTCAGACTACAGCCCTGGAGGTGAGCTGGGGGAAGACATTGGGTCTTACTGGATGGCACAAACACCAATGAGAGCTTCTCAGGGGATAAACAAAGAAAAGTCCCACAGTTTGGTGCTACCATAGCTCTGGCAAACACCTGGTCTGACCCAACCCAAGCTCAAGACAGAATTAGCCCACTAACAACACAGGGAAAATCCCTGCCACAATAGGCAGAGACAGCCATTGTAGGTGAGTGGACAGAAGGCAAGCATGGTATAGCCACAACAGTGGAACATATATTGGAGACCTTTCTGAAGTTCCAGGTCCTGTGAACAGGGACACTGCATTGCAGGGCATTATAGAACTTCTTCTTCATAGGTCACTATTTTCAAGATCAGAAGACATAGCTGATTTTCCTAACACAGAGAAACAGACACAGAGAGTGAGACAAAATGAGGATACAGAGGAATGTATCCTTGTGTAATGAAAGATTAACACAAAATCACAGGTAAAAGCTAAATGAAACATACATAAGCAATAAGCCTGAAAGAGAATTTAGTAGAGGATCTCAGATGTTTTCTCAACAAGATACACAAGACAAAGAATAATCAAGCAGAGATGAAAAACTTCATAAGTAAAATTTAAATACATAGGAAGGAAGCAGAAGAATAACCAGAGATCTGGAGACCACAGTAATGGAAAGCAATCAAGCCTAACAGGAAAGAGTAAAAGAATACAAAGCAGACAGGAAATTCACTGACACCATCAAGCATTATAATGTCTTTACTACAGGGATCCCAGATGAAGAGAAAAGGGGAAATTTTTTCAAGAAATAGTAGCTGAAAACTTCTTTTTTTTTTTTAATTTTTTTTCAAAGTTTATTTATTTTTGGGATAGAGAGAGACAGAGCATGAACGGGGGAGGGGCAGAGAGAGAGGGAGACACAGAATCGGAAACAGGCTCTGAGCCATCAGCCCAGAGCCTGATGCGGGGCTCGAACTCACGGACCGCGAGATCGTGACCTGGCTGAAGTCGGACGCTTAACCGACTGCGCCACCCAGGCGCCCCAGTAGCTGAAAACTTCTTAATCTGAAGAAGGAAACAGAAATCCTGATGTAGGAGATGTACAGAACCCTCAACAAAATCAACCCAAGGATGTGTAACTAGGACACATGGTAATTAAAATGGCCATAGGAAATGAAAAAGAGAGCATTTTAAAAGCAGCGAGAGAAACGAGAGCAGTTACATACAAGGAAAACTCATAGGGCTATCAGATCAAGCCCTGCATCAGGTTCTATGGCTGCTTGGGCACCTGCCTGGGATTCTCTCTCTTTGTCTCCACTTTCCTGCCTGTGCTCTCTCTCTCTCTCAAAATAAATAAATAAACATTTTAAAAATGTAATAACATTTACATCATAGGAGTCCAGAAGATGAAGAGATAATAAAAGGGGCATAGATTTATTCAAGCAAATTACAACTGAAAACTCCCTAATCTGGGGGTTAGAACACAGACAACAAAACCCAAGCAGCATAGAGAACTCTGATTAAACTCATCAAAAGCCTATCATCACCAAGACATGACATACTGAAAGTCACAAAATACTCAGACAAGGAAAAAATTCTGAAAGAAGCATGGGAGCAGAAGTCCTTAATCTACAAGGAAAGACAGATCAGGTTCACAGCAGATCTGTCCACAGGAGTAGGGTGGGCAAGACAGGAATGGCAGGAAGTATTTACTGTGTTGAATGGGAAAAATATGCAGCCAAGAATTCTTTATCCAATAACGTAGTCATTAAAAATAGGAAGAGAGATAGAGTTGCCCAGACAAACAAACCTAAAGGAGTCTGTGACCACTAAATCCATCCTACAAGAAATGTTAATGTGGAACTTGGCATAGAGAGAAAAAAAAAAAAAGCAACAATGACTAGCCAACAAAAAGAACATCTTGTTGTTTACAATAACATGGATAAAGCTACAATGTATTATGCTAAGCATAATAAGTCAATCAGAGAAAGACAAATACCATGTGGTTTAACTTATATGTTAACTTTAAGAAAAAAAAACAGATGAACATATGTGAAAGGGGGGAAAATAGGAGTGAGGGAAACAAACCACTAGAGACTCTTAAAGATGGAAAACAAACTGAGGATTGATGGAGGGAGGTGGGTGGAAGATTGGCTTGATGGGTGATGGGTATTAGGGAGGGCACTTGTTGTGATGGGCACTGAGTGCTTTATGTAAGTGATGAATCACTGAATTCTACTCCTGAGAGTAATATTGCACTGTATGTCAACTAATTAATTTTAAATGAGAAAAAAATATATAGCAAAGGGATGGAAACTTTTAAGTATGCTGTATATCTCAGTGTTTATAATAGTGTTGAAATGTAGTCAGTAGTCGTAAGATACTTTCAGAACAAACAAATGGAGAACAGTAAGATAAATCCAGTATTAAAAATAAGAGCAATAAGGGCGCCTGGGTGGCGCAGTCGGTTAAGCGTCGACTTCAGCCAGGTCACGATCTCGCGATCCGTGAGTTCGAGCCCCGCGTCGGGCTCTGGGCTGATGGCTCAGAGCCTGGAGCCTGTTTCCGATTCTGTGTCTCCCTCTCTCTCTGCCCCTCCCCCGTTCATGCTCTGTCTCTCTCTGTCCCAAAAATAAATAAACGTTGAAAAAAAAAATTTTTTTTTAAATAAGAGCAATAGATAGAATAGATACAGGAAATATCACCAATGACTGACACAATAAGTACTTGATAGGTGAATGAAGGAATAAAAAAATATGAGGGAGGGTAAAGTAGGGACATGAATAGCCTCTAAAATAGAACTATCATTTCTAGAACAGAAACACTATAGAAATAGGTAGTCTAAAAGTAAGACCAGCATCTCTGTGGATTAGACATGGAATATAAGTGCAAAGCACTAAAAAGAAAATGCTCAAAAATGTCTCATTACTGACTCAGGTCCTGTCTATAGGTACTGCCCTAGCAACATGAGCTAGCTGACAGAAAGCTGGACTTGAGGTTGCTGCCTGAAACCCTTATTACCCACTTGAAGGACTTTTCTTACACCAAGTTCTTCAAGAAGCTGGACACCCATGTGATAAAGAACTATAAAGAACTTATCAAAGTCAACACCCACAAGATACATAATCCAGTTAAGAAATGGGCAGAAGACATGAATAGACACTTTTCCAAAGAAGACATCCAGATGGCTAATGAACACATGAAAAGATGCTCAATATCACTCACCATAAGGAAAATACAAATCAAAACCACAATGAGATACCACCTCACACCTGTCATAATGGCTTGAATTAACAACACACACACACACACACACACACACGCACGCACGCACGCACGCACGCACGCACACACACACAATGTATTGGTTAGGATGCAGAGAAAGGGAATATTGTCTCCCTTAATCCCCTTCACCCATTCCTGGCTCTCTCATTGTCTCCCCTCTGCAACCATCACATAAAAGTGAAGTCATGTGATATTTGTTTTACTCTGTCTTATTTATTTCACTTAGCATAATACCCACTAGGTTCATCCATGTCATCACAAATGGCAAGATTTTTCTTTTTTTATGGAAAGTAATATTCTACAACACACATATGTATCATATGTATATCAAAT
>NW_024414200.1:6863-12096 GCF_014898765.1 Herpailurus yagouaroundi | reverse complement strand
AGAGAGACAGAGCATGAACGGGGGAGGGGCAGAGAGAGAGGGAGACACAGAATCGGAAACAGGCTCCAGGCTCTGAGCCATCAGCCCAGAGCCCGACGCGGTGCTCGAACTCACGGACCGCGAGATCGTGACCTGGCTGAAGTCGGACGCTTAACCGACTGCGCCACCCAGGCGCCCCTAAACCACATCTTCTTTATCCATTCGTCAGTTGATGGACATTTAGGCTCTTTCCATCATTTGGCTACTGTTGAAAGTGCTGCTACAAACATTGGGGTACAAGTGCCTTCTAGGGACTTCTCAAATTGCCAAAGGGGCAACGAGACGTTGTCTCATTTCCCTTGAGAATCACGGCCACTCACTGAGCCACTGTTGCTTAGGAATGGATGCTGCCATCCTTAATCGGGATGGAGAGGCAAAACTGTATTTACAGCACTAACACCTATGGATGTTTAAGTCCCTACTGCTTTCCAGATACGATGAGTATCACTTTTACATCACATGAGATAGAACACATCATTATCCCCATTTGACAGGTAAGGAGACTGAGGAATTCAGGACTGAGACAAGGTCTGCACTTGCTGGTTGATCTAGCAGAGATGAGAATACACATCTCTAGGATTGCAAAATTCTTTCTCCTTAACCGCCCTGCCAGCGTGCTTTGGAGATGCGTTTCAGCGGGATAAGCAATTCTTCTCCAAGAGCCTCCCATAAAGGGCAGCGAACCCTGAGAAGATGAGGACCACGCATCACTGGCACCTCAGGGACCCGGGATAAGCCAGTGAGTTGGCCCTGCCAGCTTATTATCTTTTGTAAATAGTGAGTCTTTTCTGCTTGTCTGGGCAGGGTGAACAAGTGAGGGGCAAGACTTGATAGAGAGGAAATAAATGTGCTAATTCAACTTGTCTGAAGTTTACATCAAAATTAAAGTTTCAACTTCAATGCAATGGATGTGGGTGCCTGACAAATGACCGGACCCACTCTCCTGTCCTGAACAGCAGGGAGAAGAACAAAACGCACATTTGGGCAAATGTCCCTTTCTGAGCCCTGTATGGGGAGCAGACATGGGCCAGGGTGGCCCCTGCACGGACTCGTGTGGCAGTTGACTAATAGAAATCTTTGGGTCAGCCACTGAAGGATAGGGGTTTCCAGGCACCCCAGCTGTATGTCGCTGATGTCCCTCTGGCTCCACAATTTTCAAGAGGTATTATAAAATAAAACTTCCTTTAGGGGCGCCCGTGTGCCTCAGTTGGTTAAGTATCCGACTTGATTTCGGCTCAGGTCATGATCTCATGGTTTGTGGGTTTAAGCCCCACATCAGGCTCTGGGCTGACCTCACGGAGCCTGCTTGGGGTGCTCTCTCTGCCTCTCTCTCTCTCTTTCTCAATTAAAAAAAAAAACCACTTCATTTGGGGCTCCTGGGTGGCTCAGTCAGTCGAGCGTCTGATGTCGGCTCAGGTCGCGATCTCACGGGTCATGGGTTCGGGCCCCGCATCGGGTTCTGTGCTGACGGCTCGGAGCCTGGAGCCTGCTTCGGATTCTGTGTCTCCCCCTCTCTCTGCCCTTCCCCAGCTCATGCTCTGTCTCTCTCTGCCTCTCAAAAATGAATAAGCGTTAAAAAAAATTTTTTTTTAACTTCATTTGAATCGAATGAAATTGTTCTCTTCAATGGAGGCTCCCCCCACCCCAGTAATTAGAGGCTTAAAATGCGTTTGGCTTCAGTCCTCATTGTAGAACTGATTCTATAATATGCATCGCACTTATAAGCTTGCTAAGGATGATATAGTAGATATGACAATGTTTCTGTTCTGGAAAAGGATATTATAGGGCGCCCATGTGATTATAATAAACACTGATCATCACTCTTTGTAGCAGGTCCCCTGAAACGGTGCCCAGTCAATAAAGAGACTGGGCTGATGCCAGAGAATGCCAGCTAGCCTGCCACACAGGTCATCGTGAAGGGGCATTACTCATGCTGAGTTCATCGCCATCCAAGGTTTAGTCTCACAACGCCAGGCTCGAAAAATTGATTTTGTTAAATTGCAAACCTAAGTATAATTCTCAAGGTTGGAATAGGAAGCCTATGTCATAGATAATTGCCTTATATAATCAAAATATCAAGGTATCAATTGTTACTGAACGGCGAGGAATATGCCACCTCAAAACATGCCGTTATTCTAAGGATTATCTTGAGCTGAATATTTTGAGAAACAGTAGACGCAGAAGAACTGAAAACAGAGCACAAATGACAGTTGTAGAAGAGAAATTTACATTTCTAAAGAAAATCTCCATTGGTACGGGGGTCTCTTACTCTTCAAGAAGTTCAGAAGGATGGGGGCGCCTGAGGGGTTCAGTTGGTTAAGCTTCCAACCTGGTCTCAGGTCATGATCTCGCGGTTTGCGAGTTCGAGCCCCGCGACGGGCTCTGTGCTGGCAGCTCGGAGCCTGGAGCCCGCTTCGGATTCCGTGTCTCCCTCTCTCTCTGCCCCTCCCCCACTCACACCCTATCTTTCTCTCTCAAAAATAAACGTTAAAAAAAAATTTTTTTTTTTTTTTAAAGTTCAGAAGGATGACTACCTCATGAAAAGAAATTATCAAGGGATGGGCCTGGATGGCTCAGTCGGTTAAGCATCCAACTCCTGATTTTGGCTCAGGTCACCGTCTCACAGTTCGTGAGTTCGAGCCCCGCATCGGGCTCAGCGCGGACAGCGTGGAGCCTGCTTGGGGTTCTGTCTCCTTCTGTCCCTCCCCCACTTGCTCTTTGTATCTTTCTCAAAAATAAATAAAAAAGAAAACTTTAAAAAAAATCATAAAGTAAAAAGATTATCAGTAGATAAGGTATTGACTTAAATTGTCAACTTAATTGTCGTTAGCTGCTGGTGGTGTTTAAGCCAACATCATAAGCCACTTCTTTAAGGTACTCATTTTTCTCTAGGTATTACTCATGTATATATGAGGTTATTCGTGTTAATAAACCTGTGCTTGTTTTTTTTCTCTTGTTAATCTGGCCTTCATTACGGGGGCTTCACCCAAAAGCTTAGAAGGCATAAACGAACAGCTTTCCTCCCCTACCTTATTTAAAAAATAGAACCTTATGAAAATGTTTAAAATGTATTTAATAAGATAGAAACAATTAACAAATTAGCAAGCAATTAATAAAGTAACCACAAAAATTAAAAGAAACAAAGACCCGGAGTTTTGCCCTGATGCGGTCACTGCTACGAAGCTTGACTGACTAGACGTGTGCCTTCCGGCAAATCGCAGAGCCTCACTAAAACCTCGATTTCCTTATGTTTGAAGTGGGGACCACAGAAGTAAATCCCTCTCACAAGGTTGGGAGTACTACAGGGGAGCGTGCGTGCAAGTCTCTCAACACGATGCCTGGCACGCAGTAGGTCCTCAATAAGTCCTGTCTGTCATTATTACCATAATAAAATCATCGACGGCAAAGGATTCTCGTTCGAGGTAAAGTTTGACGCTCTGACCCTAGCTCGGCTCAGCTCTTCATGAAGATTCAGCAAAATGAAAGCTGGTAGATGCTCTGGAAACCTAAATCGACATCCTACCTACTGTTACATCCCTGGAGGTATTTTCGCTAACTATAAAATCTATTTCTTATTTTATTTTTTTAACGTGTATTCATTTTGGAGAGACAGAGAGAGAGCGCAGGTGGCGGAGGGGCAGAGAGAGAGGGAGAGAGAATCCGAAGCAGGCTCCAGGCTCCGAGCTGTCGGCACAGAGCCCAATGCCGGGGGCTCGAACTGACCAACTGTGAGATCACGACCTGAGCCGAAGTTGGACGCTTAGCTGACTGCGCCACCCAGGCGTCCCTCTTTTTTAAAAAAAAATGTCAACCGTAACCATCGCTAGATGCTGATGTAAGCACTGTCACTTGAAAGAGAGGAAGCTCAGTGCCCTGACGGACAATGAGGAGACCCATGGTCATCTGTCTACTGCCTCTACCCTAACTAGAGATCCAAGGCTTATGCCAACCAGGCGATCGTGAACCATTCCTCTACTGAAGAAATGCTAGCTGTTTTCTTGTTTCATTGAATACTTTAACTCCGAACATCAAAGAAAGCGGTAGTCGAGACGTCAACCACCCGCGACGGCAGGCCACGGCTGAGGACAAAGCAGCACTGATTTAGCCAGTCAAGATACGAAAAGCCACCTTTAGATTCAGATGTTTTATTACCTACGTAGGGAACAGAAGGAAGGGTATCCCAAGGTGCCAGCTCCCCATAATCTTTGGCTCGCGCACCAAGAAGGAAAGGGTGTCCGTGACGACGGTGTTGTGGAGGAGACAATTCCAGACGGCAGTTAACGACTTTGAGAGTCTGTAGCCCTATTTTGCAAGGTGCGGGTCTGAGAGTCCCATACTTCCTCAGGATGTGGGAGGTGAGGAGGAATTGTTTTATGACAGTCTCTCACAGGAAGGGCCGTAGACGACTGGGAGACGGCAGTCACTCACAGACCTCCCATCCTGCAGCACCCCAGAAGGAACCCAAGACGCTCACCAAGTTCCAACTCCGGTATAAGCCTTTGCTGGCGTGGCCTACCTAGAAGCCTGCGAGATTGCCAGGGCACCATGGTGTGGCCATTCCCCGCCAGAAGGCAGACAATTAAATCTCAGTTGGATAGGGGCGCCTGGGTGGCGCAGTCGGTCGAGCGTCCGACTTCAGCCAGGTCCCGATCTCGTGGTCCGTGAGTTCGAGCCCCGCGTCGGGCTCTGGGCTGATGGCTCGGAGCCTGGAGCCTGTTTCTGATTCTGTGTCTCCCTCTCTCTCTGCCCCTCCCCCGTTCATGCTCTGTCTCTCTCTGTCCCAAAAATAAATAAAAACGTTGGAAAAAAAAAAATTTTAAATCTCAGTTGGATGGAGCCATACGACAACAAAACAAGGATGGAATATTAGAACGGAAGCTATGTGTAACACTCTATTCTCAAGAACAAATCTGAGAAGAGGATGTATGGACATCCATAGCTAAGGCCTAATTATAGCTGGTTTTTTGTTGTTGCTTTTTGTTTTGTTTTTCTGTATTTTTTTTTTACATCAATGAGAGACTGGAATTTTCTACAAATAGGGAAGCACTCCGAAGGGATATGTGCACAACCGTTTTCCACACCTATAGGGTTTCACCATGTGATACTTTGCCAATTTGTTAAGTGGTTAAAAGGGGTGTGACCCTGTGGTTTTTTTTTTTTTTTTTTTTTTTTTTTTTTTTTTTTTTTTTTTTTT
>NW_024414200.1:0-6853 GCF_014898765.1 Herpailurus yagouaroundi | reverse complement strand
TTTTTTTTTTTTTTTTTTTTTTTTTTTTTTTTTTTTTTTTTTTTTTTACCGGTTTGGCAGAGTTACCTACATGGAAATTGGGAAGGAGAAAGTAATTTCAGCAGAGTTAACCCAAGTAAAAAACTACCCCAATCTAATAAAGGGACTATAAAAAAAAAAAAAAACCCTTCTAGTACCTGAAAAAGTGAACCCTATGGTTAGTTTAAAAAGAAACACACCTCAGGGACACCTGGGTGGCTCGGTCGGTTAGGCGTCCGACTCTTGATCTCAGCTCAGGTCATGATCTCATGGTTCTTGAGTTCGAGCCCCACAGCAGACTCTGTGCTGACAGCTTGGAGCCTGGAGCCTGCTTCGGATTCTCTCTCTCTCTCTCTCTCTCTCTCTCTCTCTCTCCTTCTTTCTGCCCATCCCTCTCTCTCTCTCTCTCTCCCTCTCTCAAAATAAACCTAAAAAAAAAAATGAGAAACACACTTCTACTTCTAAAAGTTACTTAATAGGGAAAACAGTTCATTTCTTTTACTTATTATTCTCATTAGGATATAAAAACATATTTTTATGAAGCAGAAGTCAAAGAAGAAAGATGAAATAAACAGGCCTCGTTCAGATCTTGACCAAGGACAGAATGCATGCACGCAAGCAGAACTAATCCTAACTTCTAGTTAGGAGATAAATAAGTCTGGAATGGAACGGGCAGCATGGTGACAGTACTTAAGACCATGTTACCTATTTGAAAGCTGCTATCAAAGTAGATCTTAAAAATTCTCATCCCAAGAAGAAAAATTTTAACTATGCACAGTGATGAATGTGAATGAAACTTACTATGGTAATCGTTTTGCAATATATAAACATACCAAATCATCATGCTGTACACTTAAAACTAATACAATGTCATATGCAAATTATACCTCAATAAAAAGAAGAAAAATTATCTCATTTACAATGGCATCAAAAACAATACAATCCTTAAGAACAGATTTCGCCAAGGAGCTGAAAGCTTTGTACACACGGAGACCTCTAAGACATTGATTTAAAAAGCTGAAGACGGAAAATATTTGGAAACATATCTCATGTTTCTAGACCGGGATACTTAATAATGTCAACATGTCCATACGACTCAAAGTCACCTACAGATCCAGCGCGATCCTTTCAAAATTCCAAGATTTTTCACGGTGATAGAAAACACAATCCCAAAATCTGTGTGGATCCACCAAAGACCCCAGTCAAAGTAATCTGAACCCTTGTGCCTGTTAGTGGAAATGTAAATCATTAGAACTAAACAGTATGGAGGTGCCTCAAAAAATCTGAAAACAAAACAGCCATACGATCCAGGAATCTCATGTCTGCATATATATCCAAAGGAAATATAATCGATTATTTCAAAGGGATATCTGAGCCCTCATACTCACTGCACCAAGACATAAAACAACCTAAATGTCTATCAGTGGATGACTGGATAAAGAAGATGTGAGATATGTGTGTGTGTATATATAAATATATATATATGTATATATATGTATATATATGTATATTTATATACATTATATACATTTATATACATATATATGTATATTTATATATACACACACACACATATACATACACACATATATACACACTCACACACACACACACACACACACACATATATACAGCAATAAAAAGAGTGAAATCTTACCATTTGAAACAACATGGCTGGACCTCATGGGTATCATGCTAAGGTAAGATAAGTCAGAGGAATACCGTGTGAGCTCACTAATGTGTGGAATCAAAATAACTGAACTTGTAGAAACAGAGAGGTAGCTGAGATGGTGAGAGAGGAAATGAGGGAGACATTGGTCAAAGGGTACAGAGTTTCACTTAAAGGATGAATAAGTTCTGGGGCGCCTGGGTGGCTCAGTCAGTTGAGCGTCCGACTTCAGCTCAGGTCATGATCTCATAGCTCGTGAGTTTGAGCCCCGTGTTGGGCTCCGTGCTAACAGCTCGGAGCCTGGAGCTGCTTCAGATTCTGTGTCTCCCTCTCTCTCTGCCCCTAACCCACTCGCATTCTGTCTCTGTCTCTCTCCAAAATAAATAAACATTAAACAAATTAAAAAAAAAGATGAGGAAGTTCTTGGGATCTAATGTACGTGATGGTGACTACAGTTAACAACACTGTATTATATACTTGAAAATTTCTAAGAGGGTGTGTCTTAAATGTTCTCCACTACCCCCCAAGTGGTAACTGTAGGAGGTGTTTGATGTAACCTTATTGTAAAAATCATTTCACGATACATACATGTATCTATATGTGATGCCATGTACATTAAACTTACGTAGCTATGTGTTAATTATATCTCAGTAAAGCAGAGAGAAAAAAACCTTAACAGCCACCTCACCAAAGAAACACACAGGTGGCAAATAAACCTATGAAAAAATGCTTCAAGGGGCACCTGGGTGGCTCAGTCGGTTGGGCGTCCGACTTCGGCTCAGGTCACGATCTCATGGTCTGTGAGTTCGAGCCCTGCATCGGGCTCTGTGCTGACGACTCGGAGCCTGGAGCCTGCTTCAGATTCTGTGTCTCCTTCTCTCTCTGCCCCTCCCCAACTCATGTTCTATGTCTCTCAAAAAATAAATAAATGTAAAAAAAAATTTTTTTTAAGAAAAAATGCTTAAGTCATATATCGTCAGGGAATTAAGCAGTGAGGTACCACTCCACACTTACTAAAATGGCCAAAATCCAAAATTCTGAGAACAACAGATGCTGGAGGAAGGTCTCATTCATTGCTGCTGGGAATAAAAAATGGTATGACCATTTTGGAAGACTGCTGGCAATGTCCTTCAAAACTAAACCTACTCTTACCATACAACCCAGCAATCCACTCCTTCGTATCTACCAAAGGCATTGAAAATTTGCATCCACCCAAAAACCTACACATGGATGTTTTTAACAGTTTTATTCAACAAGTGCCAAAACTTGTAGCAATCAAGATGTCCTTCGGGAACTGGATGGAGAAACTGGTACATCTAGACAATGGAATATTATTTAGTGCTAAAAAGAAACGAGCTACCAAGGCATAAAAAATATATAGGAAACTTCAATGCATCTTACTAGGAGAGAGAAGGTAAACTGAAAAGGCTACCTACTATAGGATTCCAGATACGTGACACTCTGGAATAGGCACAACTACGCGAGCAATAAAATGATCAGTGCGTGCTAGGGGGCAAGGCGTAACGAATAGAGGGAGCACTGACAATTTTTACGACAGTGAACATACTATGGATGACATTACAATAGTGTTTACATGTCATTAGACGTGTGTCCAAACCCATATGTACACCACCAAGAGTGAGCCTTAACGCTGACTATAGACTTTGGGTGATTAAGATGTGCCAATGTAGATTCATCAGTGGTAACAAATACACCACCATGTTGGGGGTTGTTGATCCTGGGGGAGGCTATACATGTGTGGGGACAGGGCATATAGGAGAAATCTCTGTACCTTCCCCTCCATTTTGCTGTGAACCCAAAACTTCTCAATAATAATAATAGTAAAGCCTTTAAGAAGAATTTCAAAACAGACATGTGAGGAACTCAATTCAGTGCATAATTTTCTTCAAAGAAATGGATCAGCATGGTTAATTAGAAGACCGAAATACCTGACAAGATCAATAACCATGGGGAGAAGCGATGGGGATGTGAAACAACAAGCAGCAAAGACATTTCCATGCCCACATGGATAGTTCTGGAACTTTGAAGCAGCATATGATTTCCACAGCATAGAAATTATTTTAGACCATAGATAAAAAAGGAAGTTTTGCAATTGACCTCATGAAATTTAGATACCTCGGTACCGAAACCTAACAAGTACAGAAGAAAATACAAATTAGAAAATAATCACACTTATGAATAGATATGAAAAATGTTCCTTAGGACTAAGCAAATAATATCTGACTTGTATTTATCCAGTGAATGTAGATGTGGTTTATTATTAGGTATATACTGATATGAACCATAACGTCGCTAAGATATAGCAGAAAAAGCAACATTTTATCGTTGCTCAAAAGGCATGTGATGAATTTCAACATCCATCTCAAACTTTAAAAAAGTTCTGTAACTGCATATGCATAATTTTTATTTCACTTTGTACCAGTGTGATGTGACTAAAATGGTAAATAATCCAAAAACTGCTCTGAAAGTTTTGAGTAATAGAATACTATGCAAAAAAAAGGAAACACAAAAATTTTGAAATAGAAATAAATTGTCATTATTTATAGATAATGATTAGTTAGGAAACTAGAGGATCAACTGAATAAATATGAGATGTTCCAAGAGCTACCCTAGATGCTAGAAATAGAAGATACAGGAAAATTCCATTTCTTGTAATATGAATATTAATGGTTCATGTATATAAAGTCTCACTACATATATATAATGCGTTATATATGTATATATACACACATACATACACAAATGTATGTATATTTTTTTTTAATTTTTTTTCCAACGTTTTTATTTATTTTTGGGACAGAGAGAGACAGAGCATGAACGGGGGAGGGGCAGAGAGAGAGGGAGACACAGGATCGGAAACAGGCTCCAGGCTCTGAGCCATCAGCCCAGAGCCCGACGCGGGGCTCGAACCCACGGACCGCGAGATCGTGACCTGGCTGAAGCCGGACGCTTAACCGACTGCGCCACCCAGGCGCCCCTGTATATTTTTAAAAATCAATGCATAAAACAAGAAAAGAAGAAAAGTACAAAGCCTACAAGAGAATTTCTTTAAAATTTTCCTAAAGCAAATACAAGTTTAATAAATGTTTCTTGATGGGAAGAATAAATGTCGGAAGGATAGCAAATTTTCTGAAATGTAACATATAAATTCAATCCACCACAATAAAAATGATGGCTATGTTGTTGTTGTTGTTGTTGTTGTTGTCTTGAAGAAGCCATAATTCACTTGTAAGGATAAATTACAAAACCTAAAAAAAGGTTTGGACGAAAAGTATACTTAAATGTTATTATAAAAGAAACAATTCTTAAAATGTATTGACGCATTATTCACACCATGAGTACAAAATAACTGAGTTTCCCACATTTGGATACCTTTGGACGTGTATATGAGTGTAATCTTGAGGAGATACAGTTTGGAAAGTTCCAGTGAACATCGGTAATCCATCCCTGAAAAATCAGATTATTTTGTGTAAAAACACTAATCGAGAACTATTTCCTCCTGTTTAAATGGGAACAAAATTCTAGTGCTGTATTCTTTACCTAAAACCCTCAACCAATTTACTAAAAAAAACTGCAACATAGTAAAACTATCTTATTATAAAGTAAAAGTCTTAAAACACTGGTTCTTAATCACCAAAAAAATTTTTATCTGGTTGATAAACCATTGCAATTTCTTTAGTAATATAGACTCGTCTGAATCGTCTTTGAATGAACACTTAACTCCAGCAGGGGGCTAAGGCAGAGGCTTGGAAATAAAAATTAAAACTCAGTTTTTTATAGTTAAAAGGTCTTTGCAAATATGTGTGTACATATACAAACACATACACGTACGCACCCCAGATATATTAAAATTTAATAAATGAAATCATAAAAAGAAGAGATAAAAATGTATTTGATTCAGTGTAAGAAATTTTTTTTTTATTTTTTTTTTAAGTTTAGTTTTGAGAGAGAGACAGAGAGTGAGCGGGGAGCGGCAGAGAGAGAAGGAGACACAGAATCTGAAGCCGGCTCCAGGCTGTGAGCTGTCAGCACAGAGCCCAACACGGGGCTTGAACCCATGGACTAAGAGACATCATGACCTGAGCTGAAGTCGGATGCTTAACCGACTGACCCACCCAGACGCCCCAAGAAATTTGTTTAAATAACAAAACACTGAAAGAAGCCATAAAGACAATGATTCATATGCTTAACTATATTTAAAATGCTAAGCCTTTGTGCATTACAACCCCATAAATTAAGACGCAAATGAGACCCAGGAGAAATAGAATTGTTACCAAGAGGAAGACAGGGTTAACGTTCCTTACATATAAAAGGATTTCTGGCAGACAATAAGCCAAATAGGAACACCCCCAGAGAAATTTAGACAAAAGACGCAGATAGAACGTTCACAAAACAAATACAAAGGTAAAGCAGCATGTCACAACGTCCAACTTTACCTAGAACGTAAATTAATTCAAGACACCAATTTTTAAACCCATGAAACTTGCCAACATGTAAAAGAATATTAGTATCCTGTGTTTATGTGAGAACAAAACAGACTTCACACGGTGCTTGGGAGTATATAAGCCGTTACAATCTTTCTGGAAGGAAATCTGTAACTATTAATCAAAAGCCTTAAAAATTTCATGATCTCTAATCTAAAGCCTCTACCCCCAGGCGCAGTTGGTTAAGCGTCCACCTGCAGCTCAGGTCACGATCTCACGGTATGTGAGTTCGAGCCCCACACTGGGCTCTCTGCTCTCTGTGCAGAGGCCTCGTCAGAACCTGTCTCCCTCTCTCTCTGCCTGCCCCCTACTCATGGGTACGCACCTGCATGCATGCATGCACTCTCTCTCTCCCTCTCTCTCTCTCTCTCTCTCTCTCTCTCTCTGTCCCTCTCAAAAATAAGCTTTAAAATAAATAAAACCTCTACTTCTGAAAATTTATCGTTTAAGGCCGGCTGGCAGTATTTATCAAAAGCCCTCACAAGTAGTAAACGTTGACCTAAAAATTCTCCTTCTATAAATATACACTGAGATTTACAGACAAAGGTGTTAATCAAAAATTTATAAATGCGAAAGACTGAAAGGCAATTTTCTAACAATAAGAAACTGATTAAATAAGTTGCATTCCCCAAAATGAGTGCTCCTAAAGAAACTTTCAAAA
>NW_024414199.1:1159-1509 GCF_014898765.1 Herpailurus yagouaroundi | reverse complement strand
GGCTCAGTTGGTTGAGCGTCTGACTTCAGCTCAGGTCATGATCTCACGGTTTGTGGGTTCGAGCCCCACATCAGGCTCTGTGCTGACAGCTCAGAGCCTGGAGTCTGCTTTGGATTCTGTGTCTCCCTCTCTCTATGCCCCTTCCCACTTGCGCTCTGTCTGTGTCTCTCTCTCTCTCAAAAATAAATAAACATTAAAAAAAATTTTTTAAATAATAAAACTAAAAAATTAAAATTACTGACATTTTCCTACGTAGTCATGATGTCATTATCATACTTAACAAAATTAAAAGTAATTTTCTAATACTAATTCTTATTTTATACTCAAGTTCCCTCAATCTTTCTAAAACT
>NW_024414199.1:0-1059 GCF_014898765.1 Herpailurus yagouaroundi | reverse complement strand
CTTTGGCTCTCTCCCACTCTAACCTCTTTTTTTTTTTTTTTTTCCTTCCCCTCCCCCATGGGTTCCTGTTAAGTTTCTCAGGATCCACATAAGAGTGAAACCATATGGTATCTGTCTTTCTCTGTATGGCTTATTTCACTTAGCATCACACTCTCCAGTTCCATCCACGTTGCTACAAAAGGCCATATTTCATTTTTTCTCATTGCCACGTAGTATTCCATTACTATGACTCATACGTACCCCTTTTTTCCAACTCTCCACAATGGAAATTTTTTTGAATGCAAAAGTTAACAGAATAGTAAAATGAAAATCATGTACCCATCATGATTACCCATGGACCATTACACAATAATGAACTTTTGCTTAATTTGTCCCATTTGTTCTTTCCTCCCCCTTCCAGTTTTCTTCCCTAATATTTTTTAGCAAGCCATGGGAATCTATAAATATCTTAAAGTTTTAAAAGTCTGGAACCTCCGGGGCGCCTGGGTGGCGCAGTCGGTTAAGCATCCGACTTCAGCCAGGTCACGATCTCGCGCTCCGTGAGTTCGAGCCCCGCGTCAGGCTCTGGGCTGATGGCTCAGAGCCTGGAGCCTGTTTCCGATTCTGTGTCTCCCTCTCTCTCTGCCCCTCCCCCGTTCATGCTCTGTCTCTCTCTGTCCCAAAAATAAATAAAAAACGTTGAAAAAAAATTTTTTTAAAGTCTGGAACCTCCTTTTCTCTCCAGGATGTTAACTTATTGGAGAGAGCGGCCAGTTGGCCTGTAAATGTCCATTTTGCTGGATTTGCCTGAAATGTCCCTTTTGCTGGATTTGTCTCAATGTCCTAATGAGACATTGAATTGATTAATTTTAATTTCTCCTCTGACAAATTTAAGAGGATCCTTGGAGTATTTCTTTTCTTTTCTTTTAATTCATTTATTATTTAATTTACATCCAAGTTAATTAGCATATGGTGCAACAATGATTTCAGGAGTAGATTCCTTAATGCCCCTTACCCATTTAATCCCTCCTCCCACAACCCCTTTTTGTTCTCTATATTTAAGAGTCTCTTATGTTTTGT
>NW_024414198.1:1541-5887 GCF_014898765.1 Herpailurus yagouaroundi | reverse complement strand
CTGAATATATCCCACCACTCCTTTCTGGCCTGCCAAGTTTCTGTGGATAGGTCTGCTGCAAACCTGATCTGTCTTCCTTTGTATGTTAGGGACTTTTTTTCCCTTGCTGCTTTCATGATTCTCTCCTTGCCTGGGTATTTTGTGAATTTGACTATGATGTGCCTTGTTGATGGTCGGGTTTTGTTGAATCTAATGGGGGTCCTCTGTACTTCCTGGATTTTGATGTCTGTGTCTTTCCCCGGGTTGGGAAAAGTTTTCTGCTATGATTTTCTCACATAACCCTTCTACCCCTATTTCTCTCCCTCTTCTGGGACTCCTATGATTCTGATATTTTCCTTTTTAGTGAGTCACTAATTTCTCTAATTCTTAAATCATGCTCTTTTGCCTTAATTTCCCTCTTTTTTTCTGCTTCATTATTCTCTATAAGTTTGTCCTCTATATCGCTGACTCTCTGTTTTGCATGGTCCATCCTTGCTGGTGCTGCATATGATTGCAGCTCAATTATAGCATTTTGAATTTAATTCTGGTTATTTTTTACTTCTTTTATCTCTGCAGAAAAGGATTCTAATCTATTTTTGACTCCAGCTAGTATTCTTATTATCGTGATTCTAAATTCTGGTTCAGACATCTTGCTTGTATCTGTGTTGGTTAAATCCCTGGCTGTCGTTTCTTCGTGCTTTTTCTTTTGAGGTGAATGCCTTTGTTTTGTCATTTTGAAGGGAGAAAAGGAATTAATGAGGTAGAAAAATTGAAATTAAAAAATTTTTAATTAAAAAATATTAAAATTAAAAATTAAAAAAACACACAAAAATGTAATAGATGATGCTAGATCCTAGGTGTGTTTTGGTCTGGGTCTTGAAAGTGGTAGATGAGAGGAAAAAAAGGAGGTCAGGGGAAAATAAAATCGTTTGGGAATGTGAAAAAATGAATACATTGAAGTAGACTAAAATGAGATGATGGGGTTAAAATAGAATTTGAAAAATATACACAAAAATAAAGAATATAGTAGAAAAAAATTAAAGAAAAATATTTTTATAAAAATTCAAAATAAATGTGTATTTTTTCCATTTTCTGTATTTAATAAAAAAGAAAAGAAATGAAAAAGAGAAAGGTAAAAAAAGGAAAGAAAAAAAGAAAAAAATCGTTTGAAAATTTAAAAAAGTGAATACACTGTAGTAGACTAAAACAACGATGGACATAAAATAGAATTTGAAAAAATATAAATAACTGCAAAAAATATAGTAATAAAAATTAAATAAAAATATTTTCATTAGAAATTGAAAGTAAAAATGAAGTTTTTCTCTTTCTGCATTCAAGAAAAAGAAAAGAAATGAAAAAAAGAAAAGGAAAGAAGAAAAGGAAATTGTTTGAAAATTTGAAAAGGTGAGTACACTGAAGTAGACTAAAATAAAATGATGGAAGTAAAGTAGAATTTGAAAAAATTTACACAAAAGTAAAAAATACAGTAATAAAAATTAAAGGGGGCGCCTGGGTGGCTCAGTCAGTTGTGCATCCGACTTCGGCTCAGGTCATGATTTCGTGGTCTGTGGGTTCGAGCCCCACTTCAGGGTCTGTGCTGACCGCTCAGAGCCTGGAGCCTGATTTGGGTTCTTTGTCTCCCTCTCTCTCTGCCCCTCCCCTGCTCATGCTCTCTCTCTCTCTGTCAAAAATAAATAAAACATTTTAAAAAGTTAAAAATTGAAAGATATTTTTTAAAAAATTGAAAATAGAAATGAATTTTTTCTCTTTCTGTATTCAAGAAAAAGAATTGTAAAAGAGAAAAAGGAAAAAGAAAAAAAAGGAAGAAAATTGAATAGATGAACCTGCTAACAGATTGAGGTACGACTTAAATTTCTATGTTTTCCCCTAGAAGTCAGTCTATGTAGTTCTTTATAGTCCATAAATTAAGCCAGCAGTGAGACTTGTGTTCTTGAAGAGCAAAGTTGGCCCACTTGGGCGGGACTCAGAGTAACAGCTCCGCTCTCCACTAGATGGCACTGATAGCCTACTGGGGTGGATTGTTGCTGGGCTTGTAGGTGCATATGCACATGCGCAGGAGTGTTGAACATGGCACCACCCAGCTACCCATTCTGTTCTCCCAGATCAACAATTGTGCCCCCTTCCTCCGTCCAGCTCTCGTCCACTCCCCACTTCTTCACTCTCTGTGACTCAGCCGCAGACAGTACCTGTCTCCCAAGTTTTGTCTCAGATGCAGCTATTTTCTCCGGCCCCTTACTTCTGAAGGACTGTGGCTTTCACCCGATCAGCGCCTCTGTGTGAGGGTCTCACCAAGCAATGGCTGAGTGAGCAATGGCAGAATATTGCTGCACCCAGGTACGCCTGCTGGACCCTGTTGTTGCCAGTTCCCCGAGGCTGTGGTAAGGTGCCAGCCCGTCCCAGAAAATGTTCATGAGACAGGGTAGCAGCAGCGTCTCAGGGATTATGGAAAATCACAACACATATCTGGCACCAGTCTTCACCCTTAACAACCTTGCCCCAGCACCAGCGAATGTCTCCCACAACCATGTCAAAGATTAGTGGGCCATACATTTGTGGGTCCAATTCTGGAGTCCTATTCTATTCCATTGGTCCATGTGTCTGTTTTTGTGCCAATACCATGTTGTCTTGATGATTACAGCTTTGTAGTAGAGGCTAAAGTCTGGGATTGTGATGCCTCCTGCTTTGGTCTTCTTCTTCAAAACTACTTTGGCTATTCGGGGTCTTTTCTAGTTTCATACAAATTTTAGGATTGCTTGTTCTAGCTTCGAGAAGAATGCTGGTGCAGTTTTGATTGGGATTGCATTGAATGTGTAGGTGGCTTTGGGTAGTATTGACATTTTAACAATATTTATTCTTCCAATCCATGAGCATGGAATGTTTTTCCACTTCTTTATATCTTCTTCAATTTCCTTCATAAGCTTTTCATAGTTTTCAGCACACAGATCTTTTACATCTTTGGTTAGATTTATCCCTAGGTATTTTATGCTTCTTGGTGCAATTGTGAATGGGATCAGTTTCTTTATTTGTCTTTCTGTTGCTTCATTATTAGTGTATAAGAATGCAACTGATATCTGTATATTGATTTTGTATCCTGTGACTTTGCTGAATTCATGTATCAGTTCTAGCAGACTTTTGGTGGAGTCTATCAGGTTTTCCATGTATAATATCATGTCATCTGCAAAAAGTGAAAGTTTGACTGCATCATTGCCAATTTTGATGCCTTTGATTTCCTTTTGTTGTCAGATTCCTGATGCTAGCACTTCCAACACTATGTTAAACAACAGCGGTGAGACTGGACATCCCTGTCGTGTTCCTGATCTCAGGGAAAAAGCTCTGTTTTTCCCCATTGAGGATGCTATTAGCTGTGGGCTTTTCATAAATCGCTTTTATGATGTTTAAGTATGTTGCTTCTATCCCAACTCCCAACTTTCTTGAGGGTTTTTATTAAGAAAGGATGCTGAATTTTGTCAAATGCTTTTTCTGCATCAGTTGACGGTATCATATGGTTCTTTCATCAATGTGATGTATCACATTGATTTGTGAATGTTGAACCAGCCCTGCAGCCCAGAAATGAATCCCATGTGATCATGGTGAATAATTCTTTTTATATGCTGTTGAATTCGATTTGCTAGTATCTTATTGAGAATTTTTGGATCCATATTCATCAGGGATATTTGCCTGTATATCTCTTTTTTTTGCTGGGTCTCTGTCTGGTTTAGGAATCAAAGTAACGCTGGCTTCATAGAATGAGTCTGGAAGTTTTCATTCCCTTTCTATTTTTTGGGAAACCTTGAGAAGGATAGGTATTATCTTTTTTTTTAATTTTTTTAATGTTCATTTATTTATTTTGAGAGACAGAGACAGAGCATGAGCAGGGGAGGAGCAGAGAGAGAGACACAGAATCCGAAACAGGCTCCAGGCTCCAAGCTGTCAGCACAGAGCCCGACGTGGGGCTCAAACTCACAAACCGTGAGATCATGACCTGAGCCAAAGTCGGACACTCAACCGACTGTGCTACCCAGGCGCCCCATGAGAAGGGTAGGTATTATCTCTGCTTTAACGCCTCTGGTAGAATTCCCCAGGGAAGACATCTGGTCCTGGACTCTTATTTGTTGGGAGATTTTTGATAACTGATTCAATTTCTTTGCTGGTTATGTGTCTGATCAAGTTTTCTCTTTCTTCCTGTTTGAGTTTGGAAGTGTGTGGGTGCTTAGGAACTTGTGCATTTCTTCTAGGTTGTCCAGTTTGTTGAAATATAATTTTTCATAGTATTCCCTGATAATTGTTTGTATTTCTGAGGGATTGGTTGTAATAATTCCATTTTCATTCATGATTTTATCTATTTG
>NW_024414198.1:0-1441 GCF_014898765.1 Herpailurus yagouaroundi | reverse complement strand
GGTTTCATTGATCTGCTCTACAGTTTTTTTTTTTTTTACAAACTCTACAGTTTTTTTTTAGATTCTATATTGTTTATTTCTGCTCTGCTCTGCTCTTTATTATTTCTCTTCTTCTGCTGGGTTTGGGGTGTCTTTGCTGTTCTGCTTCTATTTCCTTTAGGTGTGCTGTTAGATTTTGTAATTGAGATTTTTCTTGTTTCTTGAGATAAGCCTGGATTGCAATGTATTTTCCCCTCAGGACGGCCTTTGCTGCATCCCAAAGCGTTTGGATTGTTGTATTTTCATTTTCATTGGTTTCCGTATATTTTTCAATTTCTTCTCTAATTGCCTGGTTGACCCATTCATTCTTTAGTAGGGTGCTCTTTAACCTCCATGCTTTTGGAGGTTTTCCAGACTTTTTCCTGTGGTTGATTTCAAGCTTCATAGCATTGTGGTCTGAAAGTATGCATGGTATGATCTCAATTCTTTTATACTTAGGAAGGGCTGTTGTGTGACCCAGTATGTGATCTATCTTGGAGAATGTTCCATGTGCACTCGAGAAGAAAGTATATTCGGTTGCTTTGGGATGCAGAGTTTTAAATGTATCTGTCAAGTCCATCTGATCCAATGTATCATTCAGGGCCCTTTTTCTTTATTGATCCTGTGTCTAACTGATCTATCCATTGTTGTAAGTGGAGTATTAAAGTCCCCTGCAATTACCATATTCTTATCAATAAGGTTGCTTATGTTTGTGATGAATCGTTTTATATATTTGGGGGCTCCCATATTCGGCGCATAGACATGTGTAATTGTTAGCTCTTCCTGATGAATAGACCCTGTAAATATTATATAATGCCCTTCTTCATCTCTTGTTACAGCCTTTAATTTAAAGTCTAGTTTGTCTGATATAAGTATGGCTATTCCAGCTTTCTTTTGGCTTCCAGTGGCATGATAAATACTTCTCCATCCCCTCACTCTCAATCTGAAGGTGTCCTCAGGTCTAAAATGAGTCTCTTGTAGACAGGAAATAGATGGGTCTTGTTTTTTGACCCATTCTGATACCCCATGTCTTTTGGTTGGCGCATTTAGTCCATTTACATTCAGTGTTATTATAGAAAGATATGGGTTTAGAGTCATTGTGATGTCCGTAGGTTTCATGCTTGTAGCGATGTCTCTGGTACTTTGTCTCACAGGATCCCCCTTAGGATCTCTTGTAGGGCTGGTTTAGTGGTGACGAATTCCTTCAGTTTTTGTTTGTTTGGGAAGACCTTTACCTCTCCTTCTATTCTAAATGACAGATTTGCTGGATAAAGGATTCTCGGCTGCATATTTTTTCTGTTCATCGCATTGAAGATTTCCTGCCATTCCTTTCTAGCCTGCCAAGTTTCAGTAGAGAGATCGGTCACAAGTCTCATAGGTCTCCCTTTATATGTTAGAGCATGTTTATCCCTTGCTGCTTTCA
>NW_024414197.1:803-1000 GCF_014898765.1 Herpailurus yagouaroundi | reverse complement strand
TTCTGGCTGTACTACGCTAGGCATTTGGGATAGACTAGCACAAAAAACAGACATGGTCCCTTGCCTTCATGGAGCTTAGAGACTGGCTGGAAGGATAGAATTTTAAAACACGCATAAAACTATGCAATGATAAATGATAAGCGCTGGATAAAAATAAAATAAAATAAAATAAAATAAAATAAAATAAAATAAAATAA
>NW_024414197.1:0-793 GCF_014898765.1 Herpailurus yagouaroundi | reverse complement strand
AAATAAAATAAAATAAAATAAAATAAAATAAAATAAAATAAAATAAATGATCAGGCAGTGATACAGAGTAAGGTGGCCTGGTCAGAAGGATGGCCCCAAAGAGTGGGGTGGGGTGGGGGGCAGCCTGCTGGACCAGGCTGGGGGACGGCGCGAGCAAAGCCTTGAGAGAATTTCAGGATCGGAAGATCGGCTGCCCTTTCAGGCTCACCCAGAAAACAGACTCCCTGGGGGCTATGGGGTGCACCTTCCAGGTCACTTAAGAGAAAACGCTGAATTTCTTTTCCCTCACATATGTCTTCACTGGGACCACGGGTTAGGCCGAGAGCAGGGCTCGCTGCAGAGTCGCGGGGAGTCCAGCCCTGGAAATTAGACCTAGAGATACTCGAATCCGCCACTTACTGGCTCGCAACTCCCTTGAGCCCTAAGCTTCTGCTCCCTCACGTACTAAGTGAGGTTAAGAAAAGAAGCAACTTTGCAGTCACTGTGAACGTCAGGTTGATAACGCTTGAAAAGCTGCCCAGAACACTGCCACCCACATCGGTGCTCACCTGAACGTCGGCGGCTACATGATTACGACGGTGACGATCACTACTGTTAATCATTAGCTAGTGGGCAGAAGGCTCTACCCACAGATTCCTGCCCGCCCCCCCTCCCCCCAGGCCTCCCGACCCTGCCATCCCTAGCCACCTCCCCCCTGCGCACGGCCACCGTGACCCCAGCGCGGGCGCCAGACGCCGCCGCCGGACCCCCGTTACCTGGGGCCAAACGCGACTTGTCGCCACCTTGCGTCCTG
>NW_024414196.1:486-2252 GCF_014898765.1 Herpailurus yagouaroundi | reverse complement strand
GCATCCATATTCATCAGGGATATTGGCCTGTAGTTCTCTTTTTTTACTGGGTCTCTGTCTGGTTTAGGAATCAAAGTAATACTGGCTTCATAGAATGAGTCTGGAAGTTTTCCTTCCCTTTCTATTTCTTGGAATAGCTTGAGAAGGATAGGTATTATCTCTGCTTTAAACGTCTGGTAGAACTCCCCTGGGAAGCCATCTGGTCCTGGACTCTTATTTGTTGGGAGATTTTTGATAACCGATTCAATTTCTTCGCTGGTTATGGGTCTGTTCAAGCTTTCTATTTCCTCCTGATTGAGTTTTGGAAGAGTGTGGGTGTTCAGGAATTTGTCCATTTCTTCCAGGTTGTCCAATTTGTTGGCATATAATTTTTCATAGTATTCCCTGATAATTGTTTGTATCTCTGAGGGATTGGTTGTAATAATTTCAATTTCATTCATGATTTTATCTATTTGGGTCATCTCCCTTTTCTTTTTGAGAAGCCTGGCTAGAGGTTTGTCAATTTTGTTTATTTTTTCAAAAAACCAACTCTTGGTTTCGTTGATTTGCTCTACAGTTTTTTTAGATTCTATATTGTTTATTTCTGCTCTGATCTTTATTATTTCTCTTCTTCTCCTGGGTTTAGGCTGCCTTTGCTGTTCTGCTTCTATTTCCTTTAGGTGTGCTGTTAGTTTTGTATTTGGGATTTTTCTTGTTTCTTGAGATAGGCCTGGATTGCAATATATTTTCCTCTCAGGACTGCCTTCGCTGCGTCCCAAAGCGTTTGGATTGTTGTATTTTCATTTTCGTTTGTTTCCATATATTTTTGAATTTCTTCTCTAATTGCCTGGTTGACCCACTCCTTCGTTAGTAGGGTGTTCTTTAACCTCCATGCTTTTGGAGGTTTTCCAGACTTTTTCCTGTGGTTGATTTCAAGCTTCATAGCATTGTGGTCTGAAAGTATGCATGGTATGATTTCAATTCTTGTAAACTTATGAAGGGCTGTTTTGTGACCCAGTATATGATCTATCTTGGAGAATGTTCCATGTGCACTCGAGAAGAAAGTATATTCTGTTGCTTTGGGATGCAGAGTTCTAAATAGATCTGTCAAGTCCATCTGATCCAATGTCTCATTCAGGGCCCTTGTTTCTTTATTGACCGTGTGTCTAGATGATCTATCCATTTCTGTAAGTGGGGTGTTAAAGTCCCCTGCAATTACCACGTTCTTATCAATAAGGTTGCTTATGTTTATGAGTAGTTGTTTTATATATTTGGGCGCTCTGGTATTCGGCGCATAGACATTTATACTTGTTAGCTCTTCCTGATGGATAGACCCTGTCACTATTATATAATGTCCTTCTTCATCTCTTGTTACAGCCTTTAATTTAAAGTCTAGTTTGTCTGATATAAGTATGGCTACTCCAGCTTTCTTTTGGCTTCCAGTAGCATGATAAATAGTTCTCCATGCCCTCACTCTCAATCTAAAGGTGTCCTCAGGTCTAAAATGAGTCTCTTGTAGACAGCAAATAGATGGGTCTTGCTTTTTTATCCATTCTGATACCCTCTGTCTTTTGGTTGGCGCATTTAATCCATTTACATTCAGTGTTATTATAGAAAGATACGGGTTTAGAGTCATTGTGATGTCTGTATGTTTTATGCTTGTAGTGATGTCTCTGGTACTTTGTCTCACAGGGTCCCCCTTAGGATCTCTTGTAGGGCTGGTTTAGTGGTGACAAATTCCTTCAGTTTTTGTTTGTTTGGGAAGACCTTTATCTCTCCTTCTATTC
>NW_024414196.1:0-386 GCF_014898765.1 Herpailurus yagouaroundi | reverse complement strand
GTTTCAAAAGAGAGATCAGTCACGAGTCTTATAGGTCTCCCTTTATATGTGAGGGCACGTTTACCCCTTGCTGCTTTCATAATTTTCTCTTTATCCTTGTATTTTGCCAGTTTCACTATGATATGTCATGCAGAAGATTGATTCAAGTTACGTCTGAAGGGAGTTCTCTGTGCCTCTTGGATTTCAATGCCTTTTTCCTTCCCCACTTCAGGGAAGTTCTCAGCTATTATTTCTTCAAGTATCCCTTCAGCACTTTTCCCTCTCTCTTCCTCCTCTGGGATACCAATTATGCATATATTATTTCTTTTAAGTGTATCACTTAGTTCTCTAATTTTCCCTTCATACTCCTGGATTTTTTTATCTCTCTTTTTCTCAGCTTCCTCTTT
>NW_024414195.1:228-2396 GCF_014898765.1 Herpailurus yagouaroundi | reverse complement strand
GGGGGGGGCGGCGGGGCTGGAGTGAGCGTCACGGACGGTGGGTGGCCTGCCCCTGGCTGAGGCGGAGGCCTCGTGTCCCAGGCCTTCTCGGGGTTCCTCCAGGGAGCAGGACTCCAGGCCCCAGGCAGCCAGACACTCCCCCATCTGAGTCTGAGCACAGGAAGCAGGGCTGGGGGGCGCGCGCACCACAGCCCCCTCGTCAGCCCCGTCCACCGCCGACGGGCACCACTGCCCTTGGCTGACCGCACGCAGACCCAGGCTGGGACACGGGGCCAGAGCCGGGGCACCGCTTTGGGGGACTTATAAGTGAACCTTAGGGCGAGTCCACGGGGTGGGGGTGGGGGCCTGTGGGGGAAGCCCACAGGCAGGTTTGGGGGCTGCAGCCCCCACCACGGTCTCGGAAGGAGCCCCGAGTTCGGTCCAGAAGGGAGTGAAGCATCCCCCGGGGCAGAGGGGGCAAGGGCTGGGCAGGGGAGCCTGGACGCTGGTCCGCTGGCCCGAGAAGGGGCCAGTGCAGCACACGGGGACTGTCCTTGGGTCTGCCGGCCCCGGCAGCGTCACGGGGCAGTCCTGGGAGTGCGTGAGCACACACGGGGCACCGAGAGGGCGCCGGAGGAGGGCGCAGTCCAGGCCTCCCCGCACCCTCTCTCTGCCCCGCGGCCGTCCGGGAGCTGGTACACCACGGTCATGGCCTCCGACCACTCGGCTCTGATCTGGCCCGGCGGGGACTTCAGGCTTTTCAGCAACCGTGAGAACGAGGGACGGCAACCTGCACGGGGAGAGCCTCGTACCGTGCGCACAGGGTGTGGCGGCGGAGTGGGGGGACCGGGCCGGGCCCAGGGAGGGGACGGGGGCGCTTTGCTCCGCGGGACAAGCCTCAGGGGTCTGACTGCAGACCCCATCACTGCTGCGTGGCCTCGGCCACCATCCTGCCCCCTCTCGGTGCGGGGTCCCCAGCAGGGCTGCCGTCACTGGGGCGCCCCCTCAGCTGCCGCCGTTGACTCAGCGTCCAGGCATCGGAGGGGGCCAGACCTGGAAATGCAGTCCAGGAGTAAGGAGGACCGAGGCCACCCTCAAGCGGATCGATTGACGCGTTTGTCAAGTTCCTAGAACCCCACACGGAGAACAGTGACTGCCACTGTGGGAAAATCATACTTCCATTTAAAACATGATGGGGCTGCCACATGCAGAAGGTTGACACTAGACCACTTTCTCACACCAGTCACAAAAATAAACTCAAAACGGATCAAGGACCTGAATGGGAGACAGGAAACCATCCAAACCCTAGAGGAGAAAGCAGGAAAAGACCTCTCTGACCTCAGCCGGAGCAATCTCTTCCTCGACACATCCCCAAAGGCAAGGGAATTAAAAGCAAAAGTGAATTACTGGGACCTTATGAAGATAAAAAGCTTCTGCACAGCAAAGCAAACAACCAACAAAACTAAAAGGCAACCAACGGAATGGGAAAAGATATTTGCAAATGGCATATCGGACAAAGGGCTAGTATCCAAAATCTATAAAGAGCTCACCAAACTCCACACCCGAAAAGCAAATAACCCAGTGAAGAAATGGGCAGAAAACATGAATAGACACTTCTCTAAAGAAGACATCCGGATGGCCAACAGGCACATGAAAAGATGTTCAGCGTCGCTCCTTATCAGGGAAATACAAATCAAAACCACACTCAGATATCACCTCACGCCAGTCCGAGTGGCCAAAATGAACAAATCAGGAGACTATAGATGCTGGAGAGAATGTGGAGAAACGGGAACCCTCTTGCACTGTTGGTGGGAATGCAAATTGGTGCAGCCGCTCTGGAAAGCAGTGTGGAGGTTCCTCAGAAAATTAAAAATAGACCTACCCTATGACCCAGCAATAGTACTGCTAGGAATTTATCCAAGGGACACAGGAGTACTGATGCATAGGGGCACTTGTACCCCAATGTTCATAGCAGCACTCTCAACAATAGCCAAATTATGGAAAGAGCCTAAATGTCCATCAACTGATGAATGGATAAAGAAATTGTGGTTTATATACACCATGGAATACTACGTGGCAATGAGAAAAAATGAAATATGGCCTTTTGTAGCAACGTGGATGGAACTGGAGAGTGTGATGCTGAGTGAAATAAGCCATACAGAGAAAGACAGATACCATATGGTTTCACT
>NW_024414195.1:0-128 GCF_014898765.1 Herpailurus yagouaroundi | reverse complement strand
AAAAAAAAAAAAAAGAGGTTAGAGTGGGAGAGAGCCAAAGCATAAGAGACTGTTGAGAACTGAGAGCAAACTGAGGGTTGATGGGGGGTGGGAGGGAGGAGAGGGTGGGTGATGGGTATTGAGGAGGG
>NW_024414194.1:1001-9146 GCF_014898765.1 Herpailurus yagouaroundi | reverse complement strand
TATATATATATATATATATATATATAATTTTATATATATATATATATATATATATATATATATAATAACAATTTATATAGTAATATGTTAACATGCCTGGCTAAAGACTAGAGCCTTCATGGTATTGACTGCTTCAGTAAACAAGCAATTAAGTTGGGGAGAAAATATCAGCCCAGCTGGCATCTATAGAAATACTGTTCCTCAATCGTCATTAGCCAGAATTTCACCTGCTGTCAACAAAACCTTCTAGGGGTAAATCTCAATTGCCTGGAAGATTCACTTTTACGGAATAACTCATAGCCCAAAAATGCTTTACATTCTTACCAGGATAGTAAGAAAAAAAGAAAACTGAAATACCAGTGGCAACAAAAAAAAATCTAACAATATTAGGCATGATTTAAAACGCAAGATTTTAGGGGCGCCTAGGTGGCTCAGTCCATTAAGCGTCTGACTCGAATTCAGCTAAAGTCATGATCACACTGTGAGACAGAGCTCCATGTTGGGCTCTGCACTGACAGTGCAGAGCATGCTTGGGATTTTCTCTGTCTCTCTGTCTCTGTCCCTGTCTCTTTCTCTCTCAAAATAAATAAAACTTTGAAAAACATTTTAAAAAATAAAATGCATGATTTTAGCTAAAAATCAACATAAGAATATAATACTGAGACAGGTTACCTATTTTGTGCTGTGTAATACAGCTCAGTGGAAAAGAATTTCATAAAGGCTGCTGGGCACAAAGCTTGGCTTTTATTAGGACTCAAAAGGCCTGGGGAACTTCATTTGGGAATTCAAAGAATGAGGCCTCATGTTTGCATATATACAAAGGGCAACAAAACAGCATGCTGCCTTTGAGAACAGTGTTACTAACTGTATGTTTAAGCTGAAATGTTGCTAATAATTCTATTTGTGAGAGTCAAGAGCACTGTCAATAAGTGTGACTAACAAAAAAAATCAAGTGAAGAAAATGGTCTGTTATTTCAATTTCCTAATTTTGTGGGAATTATAACATGCTAAGGTTATTTTTGTGAAGCTGCCCATAGAGAAGTTCTTGAACATTTCATACATGTCTTGGAAATTATTGGTGATACCCGAAGTTTCCACAAAATAGGAATTTGTACCCATGTTGTTGTGCTATTTTATTAACCTAGTGATTGCCTCTACCTGAAGGCCCATCTCAAATGTAGTCCCCTCTTTCTGAAAGTAACTGTCCTGATTCACTTGACCCTCCTCCTCCACAAACAAACTAATTGGGCTTTATGCTTATCTCAAATACCAAGCCTTTCAAAGAAGTAGTATGGCTTAGAGGGTAAGAACACCAACTTTGGAGACAGGCAGAACTGGATCCAAATTCTAGCTCTACCACTTATTGTATGTGGGATCTTTGGAAAGATGCTCTCTGAGGCTCAGATCCCTTAGCATGAAACACGAATATTTCCAACACCTACTTCATGCTGTTCCCTAAATGCTTTATGCTGTTTGATACCACTAAGCAACACCCTCTATCAATCCTTCCAACTTTCTACATTTTTATATACTTATACAGTTCGCTTCTTTCATCTTTTTCTTTTTTAGCTTTAATTTTTTTGAGTATAGTTGACACACAATGTTACAACAGTTTCAGTTGTATAACACAGTGATTCAGCATCTGTATACGTTATACTATGCTCACCACAAGTGTAACTACCATTTGTCACCATATAATGCTATTACAATATCATTAACTATATTCCCTATGCTGTAGCTTTTATTTCTCTTATTCATTGTGTAACTGGAAGCCTGTAACTCCCACTGTCCTTCACCCATTTTGCCCATCCCCCCACCCTGCTGGCCACAGTCAGTTTGTTCTCTGTATTTATAGGTCTAATTCTGCTTTTTGTTTGTTTATGCATTTATTTTGTTTTATAGATACCATATGAGTGAAATCATGGAATATTTCTCTTTTTCAGTTTGACTTATTTAGCATAATACCCTCAGGTCCTTTATGTTGTCATAAATGATAGGATATCCTTTTTGTGGCTTCATAACATTCCATTCTCTATATAGACCATATCTTCTTTATTTTCTCCAAGTTTTTATTAAATTCCAGCTAGTTAACATACAGTGCAATATTAGTTTCAGGTGTTGAATTTAGTGATTCATCACTTACATACAATACCCGGTGCTCATCATAACAAATGCCCTCCATAATATCTTCTTTATCTATTTATCTGTCAATAAAGCCTAAGGGCTTCACTTTTTTTGTTACATGTGTGGGTTTTTTATTGACATATATTTGATATATAACATTGTATAAACTTAAGGTATATAACATGTTGACTTGATAACATTTGTATATTGTAGTATGATTGCCATTATAGTAATAGTTAGCTTCTCTATCATACAATTATTTTTTGTGGTGGGAGTTACTAAGATCTGGTCTCTTGGCATGCTTCATGATTATAATAGAATATTGTTGTCTATGTTCACTGTATTGTACATTATATCTCCAGGACTTATGTATCTACTAGTTGTAAGTCTGTGCCTTTAAACAACATCTCACATATTCTACCCACCAGCCCCTTATAACCACCATTTTACTGTCTGCTTTTTACAAGATAGGCTTTTGTAGGTTCCCATATAACTGATAAAATACAATATTTGTCTTTGTCTGACTTGTCTCACTTACTACAATGTTCTTAAACTCCATCCATGTTGTCACAAATGGCAAAATTTCATTTTTTTTCTCATGGCTGAATAAAATTCCATTATACGTGTATGTACAACATCTTCTTTATAAATTCATCCACTGATGAGAACTTAGGTAGCTTACATATCTTGGCTATTGTAGATAATGCTGCAATCAACATGAGAGTACATGTATCTCTTCAGTATCCTATTTTCATTTCCTTTGGATATATACCCAGAAGAGGAATTGCTGGGTTATATGGTAGTTATATTTTTACTTTTTTAGGAGCCTCCATGTTGTTTTCCATAGTGATTGAACCAATTTATATTCCCATCTATACACAAATTCCCTTTCCTCCATGTCCTTGCCAACACTAGATATCTCTTGTCTCATCAACGATAGCAATTATAATAGGTATGAGGTAATATTTCATTGTGGTTTTCATTTGCATTTCCCTAATCATTAATGATGTTTAGCATCTTTTCATGTACCCACTGGTCATATGAATGTCTAATTTAGAAAAATGTGTATTTAGTTCCTCTGCCCATTTTTTATTGCATTGTTTTTATTGTTGTTGTTTTTCTTATTGAGCTGTATGAATTATTTATATATTTTGGATATTAACTGTAATCCTTATCAAAATTCCAATAGTATTCTTCACAAAAATAAAAACATGAAATTTCCTAAAGTTTGCATGGAACCAAAAAAGACTAAATACCCAAAGTAACTCTTAGAAAGAACAAAGCCAGAGGCATCACACTTCCTGATTTCAAACTATACTACAAAGCTATAGTAATTTAAACAGTATGGTACTGGTATAAAAATAGACACATAAACAAATGGAACACAGTATAGGCCCCAGAAGTAACCCCCAACCTAACCAACCAACTAGTATTTGACAAAGGAGCCAACACACCCAGTGAGGAAAGAATAGTCCTCTCAACAAATGGTGCTGTGAAACACCATTTTTTTCATGTGTTAGTTTAATTGCTATACAGTATTTATTTTGTAAATGTATCAAAATTTATTTACATATTCTACTATTGATGTATATTTAAGAAATTTCCAGGTTTTTATTATTATGTGTAGTGTTGCTGTGAACAATCTAGTACATATCTTTTGGTAAACATATGTTCACTTTTCTGTTGTGTATGTACCAAGGAATAGAACTGCTCAATCATAAGATAGCATATATTCAAACTAGTAGTTACTGACAAAAGTTGTCCAAAATGTGTGTACCAATTTACACTCCTACCATAAAGGTAGGTGCATTCCAGTTACTCCACATCCTTACCAACACTCGGCATTATCAGGGTTTTTTTTTTTCCTTAGCTATTCTAACATGTGGACTGCACTTTAAAAGATGGAAAATTTTTAAAAAATGTAGGACATATCCAAGTGTCACAAAAGAATAGAAATAAATCAGTTACATTTTGTTGTTTGTTAAAGTTTGTCTCTTGTTATAGTTTTTGTTTTAAAACGTATTTTGTCTGATATAAGTATTCCTACCCTGGCTCTTCTTTTCCACTTTAATTTGCATGGTAAATAAATGCATCTCTATCCCTTTGCTTTCAGCTTGTATGTATCTTTAGGCCTGAGGTGAGTCTCATGTGGACAGCACATAGATGGGTCTTGTTCTATTTGTTTTGCCACCCTATCTTTTGATTGGAGCACTTAGGCCATTTATATATATATTTTTAAATCCAAGGAAGTTAACATATATTGTAGTAATGGTTTCAGGAGAATTTTGTGATTCATCACTTACATATAGCACCCAGTGCTCATCCCAACAACTGCCCTCCTTAATGCCCATTAACCAATTAGCCCATCCTCCCACTTTCCTCCCATCCAACAACTCTCAGTTTGTTCTCTGTAATTAAGAGTCTCTTAGGGTATGCCTCCCTCTCTGTTTTATTTTCCCTTCCCCTGTGTTCATCTGTTTTGTTTCTTAAATTCCACACATGAGTGAAATCATATATTTGTTTTTGTCTGCCTGACTTATTTTGCTTAGCGGGATATACTCTAGTACCATCCATTGTTGCAAATGGCAAGATTTCATTCTTTTTGATCACCAACTAATATTCCATTGTATATATATACCACATGTTCTTTATCCATTCATAATTCAATGGACATTTGGGCTCTTTCCATAATTTGGCTATTGTCAATAGGGCTTCTATAAACAATGGGGTGCATGTTATGTTTACATTTAAAGTAATTATGGATAGGTATGTACTTCTTGCCATTTTATTATTTGTGATATGGTTGGTTTTGTAGTTCTTCTCTGCGCCTTCTTGTTCTTTTTGTTTGTGATTGATAGTTTTAATGTTATGTTTGGCTTTATTTCTATTTATTTTTCGTGTATCTACTATAGGCTTTGGGTTTGCCATTACCATGAAGTTCATATAGAGCATCCTAAGTATACAGTAGCCTACATCCTGTAATTTGATATCATTTCAATTTGATGGTCATTTAAATTCAAACACATTTAATTTTTTTTTAATTTGGATTCCCTTCTCCGTGTTTTATGTATATTCTGTCATATTTTACATCTTTATCATAGTTTACTTACTTCTAATTATGGCCATTTCTTTTCCACTTAAAGAACTCCCTCATCATTTCTTATAAGGCTTATAAGGTGATAAACTCCTTTATCTTTTGTTTGTCTGGGAAGTTCTTTATTTCTCTTTCAATTCTAAATGATAACCTTGCTGTGTAGAATATTCGTGGATGTAGGTTTTCTCCTTTCAGCACTTTGAATATATCATATCACTCACTTCTGACCTGCAAAGTTTCTGCTAATAGCCTTATAGTATCTCCCTTATAGATAACTTTTTGCTTTCTCTCTTGCTTCCCTAGGTTAGGGTTTCACGCATTATTTCTTCAAGTAAGTTTTCTACTCCATTCTCTCTTCTTCTTCTGGGACCCCTATAATGCAAATATTTGTATTATATTGCCCAAAAGATCCCTTAGCCTACCCTAAGAAACTTCTTTTCTCTTTTTAAAGTTCAGTGTGGATGTTTTTTATTACCCTATATTCCAGATCACTGATGTGTTCTTCTCCATCCACTAATCTACTCTCGATACACTCTAATGTATTGTTTATTTCAGTTATTATATTCTTCAACTCTATTTTTTTAAAGAGAAATCAAGTATTAAAGGATGTAGGAAGAATAAAATAATAGTGAACACAAAGGTGAAGAGATGAAAATGAGAGATATGTAAAGTAGAAAGAAAAGAGCAAAGTCGGAAAAAGTTGACCAAGGGCTCTACGTTTAATATTGTATAATGAAGACAGCCCTGTTACCAGAGTAAGAGAGAAGTAAGTATCTGCAAGATTCTAAAAATCTTCTTAAAAAGAGAGAAGCATACAGCAACAATAATACCCTAGACAGAGCCTTCAAAAAGTCAAGATCCATGGCATTAGCTACTTGAAATATGCATGACCTTAAGAGGCCCAAGTTTCAGTCAGAGCTGCTTTCCAATCTTCCAAAAGGATTCAAACTGAAGATTTTCCCATTCCATTTGCTACAGAGCCATTTGTCATTTTTCTTTTAAATCAGTAGCTCAAATCCACAGTGTCACAGGCCTCCCAATTCTATGCCAGCCTAAGTCATATCAGCAAGCAGAGTATGATGCTGACCTTTTCATATTCAGTATTTGACTGCCTGGCCCATAAGTGGGTCTCGTGTCTGTCTGTTTACAACTTCACTAAACTGTAAAGAGGGGACCGTCAGTCAAAATACCAAGAGCTAAAAGGTCACAGCAGACAGCTTACTATTTGCTGATGATTTTTAATCATTCACTCTGCAATACACCCGAGACTCTATAGTTAATTTCATTTGCTATTGACAGAAAGAATTTTACCCAGATTTCATTTCTAGGATTTAACAGAAACCAGAGACAAATACCAAAGAATTTCACTATATTGTGGAGAATAAGGATGATTCAATTCAATTCAACAGGCTTTTCTTCAATTCCTTTAACATGCCCAGCAATGTGTTGATTATTATGGGAACACAAAAACAAAAATCATGCACATTACTTTACTGAGTTTTGAGAAACTATGTACAGACAAGGCATACACATATAATCCACCTCTCTTCTCAAGCCCTTCAGAGTCTGTGGGCATTAACTGAAGTCACCAAAGCACACTAACTAGATGGAATGAAATCTGTACTGTCTTAGAATCAAACACTATGTATCCCTTTAAAACATTTGGAGCCAGATAATTACTTGTGGGGAGCTGTCCTGTCCATTGTTAAGATATTTAGCGGCATCCCTAATCTCTCCTCACCAGATGCTAGTAACATCTCTCCTAGTTGTGACAACCAAAAAAGGTTCCAGATATTGACAAATGTCCCCTTTGGGGCAAAATTATCCCTCATTAAGAACAACTAATCTCAAGAAGGTAACAGATTTATATTTGTTGGGAGACCTGAGTGGCTCAATCGGTTAAGTGTCCAACTCTTGATTTCGGCTCAGGTCATGATCACATGGTTCCTAGTTTTAAGACCTGAGTCAGGCTTTGTGCTGACAGCATGAAGCCTCCTTAGGATTCTCTCTCCCTCTCTCTGCCCCTCCCCACCTTTGTCTCTCTCAAAATAAATAAGTAAATTTTAAAAAAGATTTATATTCATCAACATATTAGTGAAAAGTGAAAATGCAGAAGATTCTCACATATATGAGAGAGATATATCTTCTATATCTTATACTTTTTACTAATTATATATTATATATGTATACATGTGTATATATGTGTATGTATGTGTATGTGTATAGAAAGCCTAAACCAATGATTTTCAACCCTATCTACACATTATAATTACTGAAGAAAATTTTTAAAAGTCTCTAGATGTAAGACCTGGGCACTGGAATTTTTTTTAAAGTTCCTCTGGTGCTTCTATTATTATTCAGCCAGGATTGATAACCAACCAGAGATTTATTAAAACACAAATAGCACAGGGGCGCCTGGGTGGCGCAGTCGGTTAAGCGTCCGACTTCAGCCAGGTCACGATCTCGCAGTCCATGAGTTCGAGCCCCGCGTCGGGCTCTGGGCTGATGGCTCAGAGTCTGGAGCCTGTTTCCGATTCTGTGTCTCCCTCTCTCTCTGCCCCTCGCCCGTTCATGCTCGGTCTCTCTCTGTCCCAAAAATAAATAAACGTTGGAAAAAAAAATTAAAAAAAAAAAAAAACACAAATAGCACAGCCACATCTCCAGAGTTTCTAAATCAGTCAATCCAGGATGAGGCCAGATAATTTCCATTTCTAACAAGATCTCAGGTAATACACATGGTGCTGATCTAGGGACCACACTGAGAACCACTGATGTAGAAGGATATACCCCAAATTATTGACAGTGTTCTTTTCATGTCTTTTTTTTAAATTTATATATGAAATTTATTGTCAAATTGGTTTCCATACAACACCCAGTGCCCATCCCAAAGGTGCCCTCCTCAATACCCATCACCCACCCTCTCCTCC
>NW_024414194.1:0-901 GCF_014898765.1 Herpailurus yagouaroundi | reverse complement strand
TCTTTTTTTTTTTCCTTCCCCTCCCCCATGGGTTCCTGTTAAGTTTCTCAGGATCCACATAAGAGTGAAACCATATGGTATCTGTCTTTCTCTGTATGGCTTATTTCACTTAGCATCACACTATCCAGTTCCATCCACGTTGCTACAAAAGGCCATATTTCATTTTTTCTCATTGCTACGTAGTATTCCATAGTGTATACAAACCACAATTTCTTTATCCATTCATCAGTTGATGGACATTTAGGCTCTTTCCATCATTTGGCTATTGTTGAGAGTGCTGCTATGAACATTGGGGTACAAGTGCCCCTATGCATCAGTACTTCTGTGTCCCTTGGATAAATTCCTAGCAGTGCTATTGCTGGGTCATAGGGTAGGTCTATTTTTAATTTTCTGAGGAACCTCCACACTGCTTTCCAGAGCAGCTGCACCAATTTGCATTCCCACAAACAGTGCAAGAGGGTTCCCGTTTCTCCACATCCTCTCCAGCATCTATACTCTCCTGATTTGTTCATTTGGGCCACTCTGACTGGCGTGAGGTGATACCTGAGTGTGGTTTTGATTTGTATTTCCCTGATAAGGAGCGACGCTGAACATCTTTTCATGTGCCTGTTGGCCATCCAGATGTCTTCTTTAGAGAAATGTCTATTCATGTTTTCTGCCCATTTCTTCACTGGGTTATTTGCTTTTCGGGTGTGGAGTTTGGTGAGCTCTTTATGGATTTTGGATACTAGCCCTTTGTCCGATATGTCCTTTGCAAATATCTTTTCCCATTCCGTTGGTTGCCTTTTAGTTTTGTTGGTTGTTTCCTTTGCTGTGCAGAAGCTTTTTATCTTCATAAGGTCCCAGTAATTCACTTTTGCTTTTAATTCCCTTGCCTTTGGGGATGTGTCGAGTAAGAGAT
>NW_024414193.1:1825-2331 GCF_014898765.1 Herpailurus yagouaroundi | reverse complement strand
CTCTGGAAAGCAGTGTGGAGGTTCCTCAGAAAATTAAAAATAGACCTACCCTATGACCCAGCAATAGCACTGCTAGGAATTTATCCAAGGGACACAGGAGTACTGATGCATAGGGGCACTTGTACCCCAATGTTCATAGCAGCACTCTCAACAATAGCCAAATTATGGAAAGAGCCTAAATGTCCATCAACTGATGAATGGATAAAGAAATTGTGGTTTATATACACAATGGAATACTACGTGGCAATGAGAAAAAATGAAATATGGCCTTTTGTAGCAACGTGGATGGAACTGGAGAGTGTGATGCTAAGTGAAATAAGCCATACAGAGAAAGACAGATACCATATGGTTTCACTCTTATGTGGATCCTGAGAAACTTAACAGGAACCCATGGGGGAGGGGAAGGAAAAAAAAAAAAAAGAGGTTAGAGTGGGAGAGAGCCAAAGCATAAGAGACTGTTGAGAACTGAGAACAAACTAAGGGTTGATGGGGGGTGGGAGGGAGGA
>NW_024414193.1:0-1725 GCF_014898765.1 Herpailurus yagouaroundi | reverse complement strand
TTGGATTCCTCTTCCTGGACAGGGTACTACTTTTAGAAAAGGTATCAAAACTATAAAACTGAAATTCAGTAACCTGTAACCAAGAAATGCGCTGTCATATTTAATAAAGCTTCACCCTTTCATCCTTTGCTTCTCTGCTCTCCAGACCTCTCACCCATCTTTTTAATTCTCCTTTTCCATCTTCTCTCCCAGACTCTCTCTTTTTCTTCCTCCCTAATCAAGTTCCAACCTTTGTCTCCCAGGTCAGGCCCCAACTGGGCTTTGGTCCCACCCTTTCCTCTCCAGCATTCTATTACCCCTCTCCCCTCCTGCCAGTCAGGCCATTCACTGTCTCTTAGAGACTAGAGGCCATCCATTCCCCTTTCCCTGATAAACCCATCTCTGCTTGGATAGCTTTGGGTAGTATTGACATTTTGACAATATTTATTCTTCCAATCCATGACCACGAAATGTTTTTCCATTTCTTTATATCTTCTTCAATTTCCTTCATAAGCTTTCTATAGTTTTCAGCATACAGACCTTTTACATCTTTGGTTAGATTTATTCCTAGGTATTTTATGCTTCTTGGTGCAATTGTGAACGGGATCAGTTTCTTTATTTGTCTTTCTGTTACTTCATTGTTAGTGTATAAGAATGCAACTGTTTTCTGTACATTGATTTTGTGTCCTGCAACTTTGCTAAATTCATGTATCAGTTCTAGCAGACTTCTGGTGGAGTCTATCGGATTTTCCATGTATAATATCATGTCATCTGCAGAAAGTGAAAGCTTAACTTCCTCTTTGCCAATTTTGATGCCTTTGATTTCCTTTTGTTGTCTGATTGCTGATGCTAGCACTTCCAACACTATGTGAAACAACAGCGGTGAGAGTGGACATCCCTGTCGTGTTCCTGATCTCAGGGAAAAAGCTCTCAGGTTTCCCCATTCAGGATAATGTTAGCTGTGGGCTTTTCATAACTGGCTTTGATGATCTTTAAGTATGTTCCTTCTATCCCGACTTTCTCAAGGGTTTTGATTAAGAAAGGGTGCTGGATTTTGTCAAAGGCCTTTTCTGCATCGATTGACAGGATCATATGGTTCTTATCTTTTCTTTTATTAATGTGATGTATCACGTTGATTGATTTGCGAATGTTGAACCAGCCCTGCATCCCGGGAATGAATCCCACTTGATCATGGTGAATAATTCTTTTTATATGCCGTTGAATTCGATTTGCTAGTATCTTATTGAGAATTTTTGCATCCATTTTCATCAGGGATATTGGCCTGTAGTTCTCTTTTTTTACTGGGTCTCTGTCTGGTTTAGGAATCAAAGGAATACTGGCTTCATAGAATGAGTCTGGAAGTTTTCCTTCCCCTTCTATTTTATGGAATAGCTTCAGAAGGATAGGTATTATCTCTGCTTTAAACGTCTGATAGAACTCCGCTGGGAAACCATCTGGTCCTGGACTCTTATTTCTTGGGAGATTTTTGATAACCGATTCAATTTCTTTGCTGGTTATGGGTCTGTTCAAGCTTTCTATTTCCTCCTGATTGAGTTTTGGAAGAGTGTGAGTGCTTACGAATTTGTCCATTTCTTCCAGGTTGTCCAGGTTGTTGGCATATAATTTTTCATAGTATTCCCTGATAATTGTTTGTATCTCTGAGGGATTGGTTGTAATAATTCCATTTTCATTCATGATCTTATCTATTTGGGTCATCTCCCATTTCTTTTTGAGAAGCCTGGCTCG
>NW_024414192.1:4477-9077 GCF_014898765.1 Herpailurus yagouaroundi | reverse complement strand
TTTATTTATTTTTGGGACAGAGAGAAACAGAGCATGAACGGGGGAGGGGCAGAGAGAGAGGGAGACACAGAATCGGAAACAGGCTCCAGGCTCCGAGCCATCAGCCCAGAGCCCGACGCGGGGCTCGAACTCACGGACCGCGAGATCGTGACCTGGCTGAAGTCGGACGCTTAACCGACTGCGCCACCCAGGCGCCCCCCGTATTTTCTTTATTGACATAGCTGACAACAATCCCATGTATGCAGTTTTAAAACAAACCTCTAGATTTATTCACTCAGTGTATATTGATTGAGTGATATTGAATCAAGGGTCAGATACTCTCCCAGGTGCTAGAGATCCAGCAGCAAACAAGATATGAAAATCCCTGCCTTTCTGGGCACATGATTGTGAGAAAATCTACAACTGATTACCTGGCACATGTTTGCAGTAAAATGTTATTATATGAAAAACTGATCAATTACAGTAAAGAAATAATATTTCCCCACTATACATTGAGGATGATAAAGTTATTTCTACCAAATGTCTAACACACCAAAGAAACCTGCAAAAAAGACATGTCACCAAGTATTCAAAGCAGCAGCTCGCCAGTATGTCAGTTCCAAGCTTTCCTCCCCTAATCCGATGTCGGAAGACAAAAAAGTTCGAGGATAGATGTCCTCTCCATGGATTCATTCATTCATTCATTCACCCCAGAAATGCCTACTGAGTGCCTTCTCCGTACTGTCTGCTGAGCCCCGGAAGTGTGGCACTGACCAGAGGCCCTGCACTCATAGAACTGAGTGTCTAAGATCCGAGGGGTGTGTAGGCAAAGACAAAAAAGAAACTCGATTGATATGTATGACCGTTTCACAGAGTAATGGGACAGTAAAGAAGAACGCTATTTGCATAGGTAGTCAGGGAAAAGCCTCATTTGAGCAGATCCTTGGAGGAGGAGGAGGAGGCACTCTCATACTGGCACATGACCACCGTGGCCAATTATTATTTTTGACTTTTAAGATTACTTAGAATCCTACCTTCTTATGAATTTAAAATGCTTTGGCTGTCACTTTGAAAAGACTGAGGAAAGTTATCATCAACTGGAAGAAAGCCTATACTTAGAACTTTAATTTTTTTTTTTAACATTTATTTTTGAGAGAGAGAGAGAGCGTGAGCGGGTGAAGGGCAAAGACAGAGAGAGGGAGACACAGAATCTGAAACAGGCTCCAGGCTCCGAGCTGTCAGCACAGAGGCCGACGCGGGGCTCGAACCCACGAACTGCGAGATCATGACCTGAGCCACAGTCCGGCGCTTAAATGACTGAGCCACCCAGGCGCCCCAATACTTAGAACTTTAAATTACAGCAATCCGACTGGACATGTAGCTAGACCACGGAATGACACTGAAATATTCGTGGCCAGGAAAAGCGCCTTTAAAAAAAACTGTGTTGGCTGTGAGAAAAGATGACCAGCTTTCTGGGAGTTCTAAATACATACATTTCAAAGGAATGATTTAACTATTTAATCACAGATGTCTAATTTTAAGACAGAAGCTACTTGCCAAGTTCTAATAATGGTGTTTCACCAGGTGGTTCTCTCTTAGGGGAGGAGGGTGAAATTTACAAGGTGAAGTAGGTTTTTGTTTGATTGGTTTTTTTTTTTTTTCTTTTTCATTAAATTAAAACCAACTCTATGGTGAAGGACATTTTGGCCCTGCCTGAAAGCCCGGGCAGAAGTACCAAAGTGGAAAAAAAAAAAGACTGCTTGTGCAGGTTTGGCCGAATCTCACCCTCAATGTAAAATGAAGCATTTTATAGAACACGCCAATTTATTTTTCATAAGCCGCTAAGACTAAATGTTCATAACTCTACTTTTATGAATAACACTGACAATTACAGTGAAGCAAGGGTTCAGTTTGGTTAGTTTTAATGCCAAAATCCAAAGGATTATCTTTTATAAGTTTTGGTCCATATTTAAATTAGAAGAATGAATGCTACTTTTAATTGTTAAAGCTTGCCCTGCCTATCCTCCAAATGTTCCTAAATTTAAAGAACTATGAAGTTAACATGGTCTTTCCCCCCCTCCTTTTACACTTATCTAGGTAATACCAAAAGGGAAAAACTAAGTAAGATTTTACTAAAGACTGTACTATAGATTAGTGTCAGCCACTAACACACTTTTAAAGTTTATTAAAATATAGAATAGAATATCTAAGGAATATACTGTAACACAGAGTATTAACCAATAGTACATTTTCAAAGCGTAGGGCTACCTGGGTGGCTCAGTCGGTTGAACGTCCAAATCTTGATTTCAGCTCATGATCCCAGGGTTTTGGGATTAAGCCCCGCGTTGGGCTCTGCACTGAGTGTGGAGTCTGCCTAAGATTCTCCCTCCGTCCCTCTCCCCTAGTTGAGCACGCACTCAATCTGAGATGAAAAAAAAAAAATTATTTTATTTTAATTTTTTAATGTTTACTAAGCATTAAAGAGATATAGAGAGAATGAGACAGAGCGTGAGCAGGGGAGGGGCAGAAAGAGGAGACACAGAATCTGAAGCAGGCTCCAAGCTCTGAGCTGTTAGCACAGAGCCCCATGCGGGGTTCGAACCCACAAACTGTTGAGATCATGACCTGAGCCGAAGTTGGACGCTTGACCGCCTGAGCCACCCAGGCACCGCCCCCCCCCAAAAATAAAATTTTTAGATAAAAATTTTAAAGAACCATTTTCAGAGTTTATAAGTAAAAGTCAAAGAAAAGGAATTGGGTCCAACTGAAAATGTCACATTATATATAATTCCATTATCTAGCAATTAAGAAGCCAGCTAAGCCCCAGGGACGGGTGACAAAACTATAACCAAGGTACTTGCTGCTCAAGTCTCATTCACGGTGCAAGCAAACAAAACAAAGACAACGGTTTAAAAAATTTCTGTCCATTCAAGCTAAAGTCCATTTATTCGAGGTGTACAGAATGGGAAAGGGAGTTTGAAGGAAGAAGACTGATGAACAGTGAAGCCTAACACCTGCTGTTGGAGAGCCTGGTTGGAATGGAGATAAAGCCCATTTCTTGAAATGTTAACCTAGAATTTGAAGAGCTCACTCTCCAGAATTAGAACAGGGGTGACCTATAAACCAAATCAAGAAGTAACGAAACCCACTGATGTTTCCAGCTAAGATGACAGATATAAAATGGCATTCTCATCAAAGTTCCACTAGAAATGAAAGAAACGCAGTGTCGCGGGTCATTCAACGAAACAAGAGTAGCCTTACCCTGTCTCTTTTAAGGGATTATTGGGACAATTCTATTTGCCCCACCCCAAAGTATCACTGACTTTAGAAATTGTGGTTTCTGGAAAGAAATGTAACCCCAGGCACTGTATTTGGAAGTCAACAAAGAGGGATGAATAGAACGTTGACTTCCCAAGTCAAAATGGTCAAGTTTGACTCTAGATGTCCCCTCCAACACCCACCCATGCGATTTCGCATATTTTAGTGCATGTCCCAGCAGCTTTCGGAAACTAAATAGGAATACAAATATATCTATGGATCTGACAGGACTCACCCCAGAAAGCTATTTTAACAAAGTCAGAGTTTACTTTAGAAAGCGAACAAAAATGGGGCGCCTGGATGGCTCAGTCGGTTAAGTGTCCGACTTCAGCTCAGGTCATGACCTCACGGTTCATGGGTTCGAGCCCCACATCGGGCTCTTTGCTGACAGCTCAGAGCCTTCCGATTCTGTGTCTCCCTCTCCCTCCCCCTCCCCCACTCATGCTCTCTCCCCAAAACGAATAAACATTAAAAAAAATTTTTTTAAATGAACAAAAACGGCCTCCCATGGGGTAGATCTTATGTTAAGTGCTCTTAACACACACACACACACACACACACACACACACACACGGGCATAAAGGCAGCTTTAAGAGGTGTTGCATGTGTCTGTTACATCTCGATTGTGGTGATAGTATCGTGGGCATTTGCATATGTCCAAACTCATCAAATTGCATACAAGAAATACGTACAGTTCCTTGTCGATCAATCATATCCCTCCATAAAGTTGTTGACCAAAAACGCAAAAACAACTACCAAACTGCCTCCAGTGTGGTTAAGAACAAAAAGTCTAATGAACTCAACCGGCCGGCCCAGGGAAGAAATGTACACGTATATACACACCGGGCCCCAAGGGGTGAAACTATGTCAGAGGGAAAAAAAAAAAAAACCCGACCCAACCTTTTAAACACAGGTGACTAACTAAAGTACATTCTTGCGGACGTTAAGAGGTATGTGAGCCAGGGTCTCACCATAACCAGCACGTGGTTGCAGCCCATCCAACTCCTGCATACCTGAGATCCTGTGACCAGACGGACCAAAAACATTTACACCAGCTGATGGTCACTTGATTTTCGCATCGCTCTATTTAGTAAATTGCTCTGCAGGTCAACCTGAAGCCTGAGGTGAACATTTTCTGAGACGTTCCTGCTCAAGACATTTTTTTTTTTTTAAAGGACTTTGCCTGCCAGATAATTCTAGTCCGAACAGGCCTGGGAAGGGATGGGGTTGGCACGAGATCCTAAAACAAGCTTGCAAAGGCGAAACCACTTAGAGCCAGCCCATAAAGACAGACCCAGACTAG
>NW_024414192.1:0-4377 GCF_014898765.1 Herpailurus yagouaroundi | reverse complement strand
AATTGAGTGGTTTCTTTCAGAGAGAGGGAGGTTGACTCAAAGAGCTAATTACTGGATGAAAACATGAATCATTTGGCTCATTAAAAACACTCAAGAGAAAAAGGTTGGTCTTCACCTAAGGAACAGCCTTTTTTTTTTATGGACAAGGTCCAGAAATTAATTGAACTTCCATCCATGTGCAAATATCTCTCTGTGTCACTCTCCCTCTCTCTGAAAGAAACCACTCAATTCACTTCATACAATGTCAGCAGGTGCGCAACTGCAGTGAGGAACTCTTATCACTGAAGAAGAAAGGTCATTTGCATTTTATCAATGGTAAGTAAAAAGAGAGTTAAGATCAAAACAAGGTGATTCTTCTGAACCTGTAATTACCAAACCAGGCAATTCGACCAAGATTCTGTGACTTAGCCCTTTACTTTGTCACAATTAACCCCCTGCTCCTTTTCCATTATTACCGGGGTCTTTCAAAATGTGTCAGTATCACAGACACGTAAGTGTTGCAGGTTTCATTCAGAATCAAATGTCCACCAGGCCTCTGCTTTCGCCGCGGCACCGAACTCCCTCTTGTCACCGAATGTGCTCACGGTGTGAAATTCTTCGTTTGGTCTTTCTTTGCTCTTCCCATCAAGTTTCAGAGGATCTCCATTCCAGGAAAATTCTTACGTATCCTTATCCTTTAAACAATACATGCTTCCTAACTTAGTTTTATGGTACCTTTCTGTAACATTTGTGGGTGTTTATAGGAGCAAGCTATTTACTTGTAAAGGAGCCAGTTTCCTAACAGCAGTACAGGCCAGTGACAGCACGTTCCTATATAATCCCTTGCGGGTACTGAAGAGTCCTGGGCATTCAGGAAGGTTCTCCTAAATGCCTTCATTCCACAGGATAAGTAAGCAAGATCTACTGTGGTGCAATGAAAACAATTGAGACAACCGAACAAGTAACAGTGGAGGAGGGAAGAGAATAGAAGAAGGAAAAGAACAAAAGGAACATCCACATGTTACGGTTTCTTTGGCTCACGATGGTTTTACAATGAACTACACTGTAATCAAATGAAGCCTCTTCCGAAAATCATAGCTGTCTACCAGAAGTCGTACTGGACTTCAATTATTACGAGGTCCGTGGTAGTCTGTTGATTTTTTAAATTATTGGTTTGAGTAAATGACTCATACCACAAAGGAAAAGGGAAGACGGCTAACGGATACGTGTGAAGGTTTGGAGGGGCCAATAATAACCGTTTGAAAAGATGGAGGGCTACATGTATATATCATGCTTGCTGATACTATCTGATGACCTAGCGGTTGCAATACCCACAAGATATTCACCAGGGCAAACAGGATGATAACGTGGATTCTACTATGTAACCAAGAGAAAACAGGAAAGCTGATGGAGATTTATAAAAGACTGTTCTGATGTGTGTTACACTGGGGAAAGGGACAGAATTGGGTGTTTTTCAGTTTCTAGAGAATGGAAGAAAGACAGCCTTATAAAGTCCCAACCTGCACATCAAGTATTTGCTCCCAGAGCGATCTCCACCCAGTGGATGTGTGGCCACTTCAACTGGTCACAAAGAAACCAAAGGTAGGGGCGCCTGGGTGGCTCAGCTGGTTACGCGTCAGTCTCTTGATTTCAGCTCAGGTCATGAGCCCAGGGTTGTGGGATCGAGCCCCGCGTCGGGCTCTGCGCTGAGCATGGAGCCTGCCTGGGATTCTCTCTCTCTGTCTCTCTCCCTCTGCTCCTCTCCTGCTCATGTTCTTGCCTGCGCCCTCTCTCTCAAAATAAATAAACGTTTTTGACAATATATGGATGATTCTGCAGAGTACATGTCAGCGTTTAGAGAGACACTATCAACCTAATTAAAATGAGCCAGATTCAAAAAAATAACGAAGAAAATATCAAAGGATCAAGCTCTCAACTTAGAGGAAGAGGGCTACTTAAGACAGAGGGCCACTGGAAATGACAGAGTTAGGGCGCCTGGGTGGCTCAGTGGGTTGAGCGTCCGACTCCTGATTTCGGCTCATGTCATGATCTCACGGTTCGTGGGTTCAAGCCCCACACTGGGCTCCGCGCTGGCAAGTGCCAAGTGCGGAGCCTGCCTGGGATTCTTTCTCTCTCCCTCTCTCTCTCTCTCTCTTTCTCTGTCCCTCCCCGGCTCATTTGCACACACGCTCTCTCTCAAAAAAAAACAAAAAGGGAAAACGACAAAGAGCAAGGAGGAGAGACAGAGGTCAATACAACCAAGAAGAAAAGGGGTGTAAGAGAAGCCCGACACCCAACTACAGCACCTAGGCACTCATCAATGAGGTAAGGCTTCCTGGGCTGTCCTGTTACACTAGGTAGAAGAGGAAGGGTATCAGATCGAGAAAACCAGAGTTAAAAAAAAAAGGGCGGGGGGGGGGGCTCCGGGGTGGCTCAGTTGGTTAAGCGTCCGACTCCGGCTCAGGTCATGATCTCACGGTCCGTGAGTTCGAGGCCCGCATTGGGCTCTGTGCTGACAGCTCGGAGCCTGGAGCCTGTTTCCGATTCTGCGTCTCCCTCTCTCTCTGCCCCTCCCCCGTTCATGCTCTGTCTCTCTCTGTCTCAGAAATAAATAAACGTTGAAAAAAAAAAAGTTAGCAAAGGTGAGCATCCAGAGTCCGAGAGAAAGGGAAGGTTATTCACAGTCCTGAGCAAAAAGGCAAGAGATGAAGGAAGGAAGTCTTTCTTCCTGTGCAAGGTGGGGGAAGACACAGTGGCAAACTTTATCGCTAAGTTGAAAGGGGAAATAACAGAAACACAACTGCTGTTTATACTCATGGTAAGTAACACAAGGGAAATCTGGTTCCCCTTTCTGTGAGTGGAGACAGGCGTCAGGAGAGACACTTGGCACTGAAGGATAATGTACAACCTTGAAAGGACTGGTTACGGAGGACAGGAGAGGATGTGTCTACCGAAGCAGTGCCTTTCAGTCAAAAAGGAATAGCAAAACGCTCTCATTTACAGAAAATGGCAAGGCCTAAGAAGCTAGAAGATGGGGGCGCCTGGGTCACTCAGTCAGTTAAGCGTCCGACCCTTGATTTCGGCTCAGGTCACGATCTCACGGTTTGTGGGATCGAGCCCCGTGTCTCCTAGGGAGATGTGACAAGCCAGGAACGACCCCAACTCACCAAAGTCCAGAATCACCTGGTCCGCTTTGCAACGCAACGATCCTAGCCCCACATTCATTCCCCTGCTTCCTGTTCCTTGCTGGCAGACAACGGCATTGAAACTATTGGAATTTCTCCCTGACAATTACGATTCATTCTGACATGAGCTCCCTTTTAAGTCCTATCCTGATGATTGAACTTTTGTGCCGTCTGGGGGAACAAACTGTTAAAAAAAAAAATCTATACAATGTAATTCTTTTCATGCTGAGAGGTCAAATTCATCCTACTGCTGTACTCACTGACAGTTAACATGCCCACAGGATAGCTATTGGGACCCCAGAACAGGGATGGAATAAATGGAGGGACTTCAAACAGCAGAATCTAGACGATTTGGTGAAAAACCAAAATAAAACAAAACCAAAAACAGGAGAAATTCCTTCCATTGACTTTCATGCTTGGGCAAAACCTCACTATCTGTGTGCCCTCAGAGGATTACATCTCCTGATTTTTCTAAGGTGAAAATAAACCTGAATGAGTTTTAAAACCATGAATAGAAAGTTTAGAAACTGGAACTCTCCAGACCCGAGTCAGGAAAACAAGTCACGACATGGACAGACAGAAAACTCGTAGGGAAATTGTCATTTTACCAACACAGCAAATGACAAGTTACAAGACAGCATTTTCCAAAGTGTATTCAACTTTGGAGTATTAAACCAAGAGACGAGTCCACACACACACACACACACACACACACACATACCACAGTTCTATGAATCTCTTAAAATTTGGGAAATGTTACTGAGGTACTCTATGCTTCTCTTGAAGTTTCAATACAAACATAAAAGGTTCTGAGAAGTCCTGCAGGAGAGAAACTTAATTTAATGTTGTTCAACCCAGTGTTTCCTGAACTTATTCAACCAGAGAAGTTTTTCCCTGTCTTCTGAAAACATGTTTTGTGAAAGGCCATCCTAGGGAGTAAAAAAGGCTACCAACGGTCCCCACGTTGTTCATCACGTCAGCTGGGGAGGACTTTGGTTGGCAACAGACCCATCAGAAAGGAAGAGGGATACGAAAGAAAGAGGGCCACTGAATGTGACAAAGAGCAAAGAGAACTGTCAGTCGACATAGCCAATGAGGAAAAAGGTGCCAGGCATGGACGGGCCAACCTTCTTAGCTAAGTAAACCCTAATGGCACCTGCCTTCAGCTCTTTAGTGTCCTTTCAAACCATGAGTTTCAGGCACCAGGACTCAA
>NW_024414191.1:5159-11260 GCF_014898765.1 Herpailurus yagouaroundi | reverse complement strand
AAGAAAATAGGTGGAATAAAGGGATAAGGAAGAAAAGGAAGTAAATTCCAAGAAAGGGAAGTAGTATAAACAAAATCATGGAATCTGGGGTGTCCTTGAAAGTTGAATAAGGCAGTAAGGAGGCAGATCTGATTGGAGTTAGAGGGTACATATTCTGAAAAAGTGGCATAAAAGTTCCTCTTGCCAAACAGGTTCTCTCTTTGTCTTTTTACCTCTTACTAGCTGATATTTTCTGTTAGAATTCTCCTACTCAGTAAATCTTATTTAGGTGCCTTTAATTTTTTAATTTTTATTATTTTTACTATTTTTTTTGAGAGAGAGAGCCTCAGCAAGGGAGAGGGGCAGATAGACAGAGAGAGAGAAAGAGAGATAATCTTAAGCAGGCTCCACACTCAGCACAGAACCCAACAGAAGGCTTGATCCCATGACCCTGAGATCATGATCCGTGCCAAAATCAAGTTTCAGGTGCTCAAGTGACTGAGCTACCCAGGATCCTAGGTGCCTTTTAGTACACTGTCATAACACCCTCTTATTCCCTACCAAATAATTTATCATACCTGATAGCAATTTTTCCTATTCATTTGTCACTTCCCCTGGACTAGTAGTTCTTAAACATTAGCATGTATCAAAATCACCTAAAGTAGGGGTCAACAAATGAGTGTTCAAAGACCAAATCCAGCCTAGATTCCTGTTCTACAAATAGTTTTTTTCAAGCATAGCCACCGCCATCTTTTTATATATTGTCCATGCCTGCTTTAGTGCTATAATAGCAGAGCTGAGTTGTGACAGGGACCTATGATCAACAAAGCCTAAAATATGTACCATATGGCCTTTAACAGAAAAAAAGTTTTCATGTTATTCCTAAAGGACTTCTTTAAATTCAGATTTCTGGGCCTCACTTCTAGAGTTTTTGATTTAATAAACCAAGAGTAGGCCCTCATAATGTGTAGTTCTAGTAAGTTCACAGGTGATATCAATGTTGATACTGCTGGCCTAGGACCACACATTAAGAACTGCTACCTTAGATTAGTGGATCCCCACCTTGGCCAAACATTAGAATGATCTACGGAGCTTTTAAAAATTGATATGTCCAGCCCACAACTAAACCAATTAAATCATAATTGCTAAGGCTGAGACTCAAATTTAAGTACATCTAATTCCCCAGTTGATTCCGGTATGTGGCCTAGACAGAGAACTCTTGCTCTGTAAACTCTGGGAGGATAGTATCTCAACCTTAGACTTAGGCAAGTACCTGACATATTGTTAGTACTAAAGTAAATGATTCTTAAATGAATTAACATTTTTGAAGGCAAGTAAAATTATAAATAGAACTCAAGATTTGATAGGGGCAATCACTAATCCATCGAATTGGGTAACTCAGTTTTCTGTAACATGAATCAATTTCCCTACTATCACCTTCCTCAGGAATGCAGCCATGTTTAAAAAGCAATAGTACCAGCACAAGAATGTCACATAGTTCAACAGATTTAACAAGATGTGAGGAAGAAAACAATTGACTTAGTCATTTTAGGTGGCAAACTGAAATTTGGCCAGTTCCCTAAGATACTAAATTCAACAAAAGAATACTTTTGTAATTCATGATGGGAATACTATTTCTCTCAAAGCTAAAAATTAGAAGACTATTGTAAATGTGGAATCTTTCTCATGAAGAGAATACAGCAGATAGAAGGAGGTCAGCAACTGCTACATGGGGAAGGGGAGAATGAATTCTAATTGGTCTGTTTCCATTGTAAAAAAAAAACCTCTTTTTTATGTTAATAACCTCTTTTAAATGTTAATAACCTCTTTTAAATTTTTCTCAGAAGAAGAATATGTAGGGTAAATTTTATCCAGTTTAGTAAAGCTAATAGCAAATAGGACATTCCCTTAAAAATTGAAATAAGAATCGTGACACCATTTATTTTCCTTTCACAGAATCTACCAGCATCAAGTAGCTCTGTCTTTGAAAACACTGTTGTAGTAACCAGTTCATCTGGCAGCAAGCAGAATGAGAAGGCAAAGAGAAACAGGAGGAGGGTAGAAGCCAACCCACTTGCAGCCCATTCTCTGAAGTTGGAAGTTGGGGAGAGAAGATAGAAATAAGGCCAATGAACAGAAAGGGAAAATAATGAAATAATAATCAGACAAGAAAAGAAACAGGACTAAAAATGAAAGAGATTGTGAACAGAGGAGATGGGAAAAGATATCAATAAGTGACAGAGAATGAGCAGCGGAGACACCAAACTAAGAGAAGAGGAAGGAAATAACAAAGGAAAAGAAAGCAGGAGACAGTTAAAAGATAGATACATGATAATGGAAAGAAGATGCATACATATATGCATGTGTGCATAGATATTTATATAGATAGATGTGTATATCTTTTATCTTCCTCAGAGTAAAAGCAGCAAAGAAAAAACATACTTCTTTCAATGTATAAATGAATGTCCAAAACCACTACAAATATTTTTCCAGGCTCTGAATCAGACATTTAGGAACCAGATAAATTAGCTAGCAAGCCCTGAGCCTCAAAACATTTATTGCTGCTTATATTTCAGGTTTCAACACCTGAATAAAATTGTTCACTGTTGAGATAATTTTCAAGCCCAAAGTAAATAAGAGAATTCCTTCATGTATTTTGCAACATTTTCATCTTAATTAATAATAAGACTATTTAATCATTTTATGGTAGACAATGGGATAAATTTGGAGATGCTATTCCTGACAACCTTGCATGACATACTGCCTTTTTTTACAGTGAGTTTGCTTATTTACATGAAAAAAAATCTAGAAACTCTATGTTGTTTTCTTGTCACAAAATGCTAAATTTCTACTACAGAAAGAGATCTTCCAGAGGCTGAAACCACACTAGCTAGTAGCAAAATTTCATATTTAAGGACTCATACATGTACCAGAAATGGGATTTATATGTAGTTATATGCTATTTTGGAAGACAGCATATAGACATGTAAATAATATAACACAACAGAAATAAAACTGATAAAAACAAGTCAAACTTTCACTTTTCACAGATGACGTGATATTATACATGGAAAACCCGACAGACTCCACCAAAAGCCTGTTAGAACTGATGATACATGAATTCAGCAAAGACGCAGGGAACAAAATCAAAGTACAGAAATCGGCTGCATTTCTATACACCAATAATGAAGCAACAGAAAGAGAAATCAAGAAAATGATCCCATTTACAATTGCACAAAGAACCATAAAATATATAGGAATAATCCTAAACAAAGATGTAAAATGTGTGCATGCTGAAAACTATAGAAAACTTATAAAGGAAATTGAAGGAAGCACAAATAAATGGAAAAATATTCCATTCTCATGGATTGGAAGAATAAATATTATCAAAATGTCAATACTACCCATAGCAATCTACACATTCAATGCAATCCCAATCAAAATTGCACCAGTATTCTTCTTAAAGCTAGAACAAACAATCTTAAAATTTGTATGGAACCTCAGAAGACCTGAATAGCCACAGTAATACTGAAGAAGAAAACCAAAGCAGGAGGCATCACAATCCCAGACTTTAGTCTCTACTACAAACCTGTAATCATCAAGACAGCATGGTATTGACACAAAAACATACACATAGACCAATGGAATAGAATAGCCCAGAATGGGATGCACAAATATATGGCCAACTAATCTTTGACGAAGGAGGAAAGAATATCAAATGGAAAAAAAGACCATCTCTTTAACAAATGGTGCTGGGAGAACCGGACAGCAACATGCAGAAGAATGAAACTAGACCTCTTTCTTACATCATACACAAAAATAAGCTCAAAATGGATGAAAGACCTGAATGTGAGACAGGAAACCATCAAAACCCTGGAGGAGAAAGCAGGAAAAAACCTCTCTGACCTCAGCTGCAGCTATTTCTTACTCAACACATCTCCAAAGGCAAGGGAATTAAAAGCCAAAATGAACTATTGGGACCTCATGAAGATAAAAAGCTTCTGCACTGCAAAGGAAACAATCAACAAAACTAAAAGGCAACTATGGAATGGGAAAGGATACTTTCAAGTGACATATCAGATAAAGGGCTGGTATCCAAAATCTATAAAGAATTCACCAAATTCCAATCCAGAAAAACAAATAGTGTAGAAATGGGCAGAAGACATGAATAGACACTTTTCCAAAAAAAGACATCCAGATGGCCAACAGACACATGAAATGATACTCAACGTCATCCATCACCAGGGAAATACAAATCAAAACCTATCTGAGATTCCACATCACACTGGTCAGAGTGGCTAAAATGAACAAATCAGTAGACAGAAACCCTCTTGCACTGTTGGTGGGAATGGAAACTTGTGCAGCTGCTCTGGAAAACTGTGGAGGTTCCTCAAAAAATTAAAAATAAATCTACCCTATGACCCAGCAATAGCACTGCTAGGAATTTACCTAAGGGATACAGGAGTGCTGATGCATAGGGGCACGTGTGTCCCAATGTTTATAGCAGCACTTTCAACAATAGCCAATTATGGAAAAATCCTAAATGTCCATCAACTGACGAATGGAAAAAGAAGATATGGTTTATATATACAATGGAATACTACTTGACAATGAGAAAGAATGAAATCTGGCCATTTGCAGCAATGTGGATGGAACTGGAGGTTATTAGACTAAGTGAAATAAGTCATACAGAGAAAGATACCATATGTTTTCACTCATATGTGTATCTTGAGAAACTTAACAGAAGACTATGGGGTGAGGGAAAGGGGAAAAATTACAAACAGGGAGGGAGGCAAACCATAAGAGACTCTTAAATACAGAGAACAAACTTAGTGTTGATGGGGGGTGCAGGTATGGGAAAGTGGGTGATGGGCACTTGTTAGGATGAGCACTGAATGTTGTATGGAAGCCAATTTGACAATAAATTTTATTAAATATCAGGACAGGGGTGCCTGGGTGGCTCAGTCGGTTAAACGTACGACTTCAGCTCAGGTCACGATCTCGCGGTCCGCGGGTTCGAGCCCTGCATCGGGCTCTGGGCTGATGGCTTACAGCCTAGAGCCTGTTTCCGATTCTGTGTTTCCCTCTCTCTCTGCCCCTCCCCCGTTCATGCTGTGTCTCTCTCTGTCTGAAAAATAAACGGTAAAAAAAAATTTAAAAAAAATCAGGACAAAGGAAAGTAATTTCAGGAAAAATAAGATGCAATGAGTGGCAAATCCAAATGCGTATTGTAAAGCAAGGTATATTTACTAGAAGGAAACAACAAAGTTGCTTTCTAAGTAATTAGAAGACAACAAGAAAGGAAAACATGGTCATATATACAATTTTCATTGTCTCTGAGATTATTTTAAGTTATTCAGAAAAAACACTTTTCCTGTTATCAAGAGAAGAATTGGGCCCTCATAGAGAGGATGCTGTGAAATGTGGTAAACAATACCTTAACTGCAACCTCACATGAAATACAACAGCCCGTTTCAAAGCATATTTTCTTGTAAGATCCCTTATGCAAAGATTTCAAAGCTATTCTTTCTGATTATTAGCTGGAATAGAACTATGGAACTATTCTACTCTGCTTTTTTATGTTCAGAGGCACATGCTAAGTATCCTACAAGGACACCCACCTTATTAGAAGAAAACAGCCTAGTCTGGGAACATGCCAAGAGGGTACTTAAGGGCAAGACAAAGGTTCTGCTCCATAAAAAAAAATTGGCTTTAGCCTACAAGGCAAATGGAAGATCAAAGCTACAATAATTTTAGCCTGGAGAAGAATTAAGTATGTGCAACCAAATACCCACTTCAACTATAAAACTAATCTTATTATAGGACCTGTAGCAGATGTGTTTACCAAATCTCATTTCCTAGGCATATGACCCTTCTTCTTGGGTATACAAAAACTTTCCCCAGCCCTCTTGAAGCTTGGCAGGGCTATGTATGATTGGCAGTCATCAATGAAATGTGATCGTGTCCCTTATGGTCTGGGGTAGTGAAAAGTCCTTAGACAATTCTTCTGTCAGCCTCTTCTCCTATTACAATGCTAGGGAGAAGACCTTAGGTTGGGATCATGGAATTACAAGATCACTGAATTGTTGAGTCACTGTATGGAAGACAGCCACCTCTGAGGA
>NW_024414191.1:0-5059 GCF_014898765.1 Herpailurus yagouaroundi | reverse complement strand
GCGGAGTTATTGTCGCCCCCCCCCCCCCCGCGAGCAGACTTCAACTAAATAAAAAATAGATTTTGTTGTACTAATCCTGAGATTTGTTACTGCAGCATAAGCTTAGCTTGTCATAATTAATACAGCAACCATATGAAATATATCTCCCTCAAGAACTCCCAGATAAACTGGTTACAGAATGTACTCGTAAATCACTGAAGGAGTTGACCTACTATATGGGATCCTTACTCATGTCAGTAAATGTTGGGTAACATCTACAATTAAGAAAACACAGCTTTGGCTTGGGAGTATTCTATAAATTACTTCTTTGTGACAGTAAATAGGCCAGTGTCTAGTAAAGTCACTGTATCAGTCAGAGTCCTGGGGAAAAAAAACAAATAACATATATTGAAATTGGAAAATTGAGGATAATTTAATAAAGGAACTTAAAAAAATATATTAACGTTGTTAAAGTAAAATAATTAGGTAATGAAAACCAACAAGTTTGCATTAAAATTGCAGACTAGCAAGAGAATATATAAATCACCATCTTTAGGGTTAAAGGGATGAACGATTTCCCAGAATTCAGATAGAGCCAAAGCTCTAGCCTTTTGGAAAGAAAGAAAACTACAGCCAGTTTGTAGCCTGAACTCTCTTTATTACAGCCTTCTGATTGTCTGAAAGTAGATCTAATTGGATACATTCAGCAAGAAGCCATAACAGAAAGACTTATTATGGTCCAAAGAGGCCCAACACCAAGACACAAAAGAGGATATAGATGGGAAGAAGATGGAACCACGGGAAGAAATGGAGTATAACCAGGATAGCCACTCAAAGCTATGCCATCTTCATTTTGGATAATTTTATCTATCTATTCCTTATAGGGGAAGAATAGTATAAAGTGCTATTAAACCATTTTATAAAGCCTTATTTTGCCACTACTGTACATTGTTATGTTAATGATCATAATACTATTCTTATCAACTCCCAAGGTAGTATTAAGGTAAGGTTCTCTGTAAATACCAATATTTAAGTTTCATGCTTTTAACTCATAGGCTATTCATAGAAAGTCAAAAACAATTTTATGTAATAATTTTTAAATGTTTTGCATTTGTGTATAGTTGACATACAATGTTACGTTAGTTTCAGTGTACAGCTAGTAATTTGGCAAGTTTATACTTTATGCTATGTTTACCACAAGTATAGATACCATGTGTTTCCATACAATGCTATTAAAATATCATTAACTATATTCCTTATGCTGTGTCTTTGATTCCTATGACTTATTTATTCAGTAACTGGAAGCCTGTATCTCCCACTACCCTTCACTCATTTTGCCTAACCCACTACCTCCACACCCTCTGGCAACCATCAGTTTGTTCCCTGTATTTGTAGGTCTGATTCTGCTTTTTTCTTATTCATTTTTTTTAATATTCCACATATGAGCAAACTCATATGGCATTTGTCTTTCTCAGTCTGAATTATTTCACTTAGCATACTATCCCCTAGGTCCACCCATGTTATCTGAAAAGGCACGATCTCACCCTTTTCTATGATGGAGGAGTATTTCATTGTATATTTAACACTTCTTCCTTATCCATTCATCTATCAATGTACACTTAGGTTGCTTATATATCTCTGCTATTGTAAACAGTGATGCAAGAAACTTAGGGGTACATATATCTTTTTTAATTAATTTTTTTCCCTTGGATAAATAAGTACCCAATACTGAAAATATTGGATCATATGGTATCTCCATTTTTTATTTTTTTTAAGGAATCTTCATACTGTTTTCCACAGGGGCTAAACCAATTTGCATTCCCACCAACAGTGTACAGGGTTCCTTTTCCTCCACATCTTTGCCAACACTTATTTCTTATCTCTTTGGTTTTAGCCATTCTGAAAGATGTAAGGTGATATTTAATTGTGGCTTTAATTTGAGTTTACCTGATAATTAGTGATGTTGAGCATCTTTTCATGTGTCTGTTGGCCATATGTACATCTTCTTTGGAAAAATGTTGATTCAGGTCCTCAGCCATTGTTTAATTGTATTGTCTGTTTTTTTTTTTTTGGTGTTGAGTTGTATAAGTTTTTTATACATTTTGTTATAAACCCCTTAACAGATATGTCATTTTCAAATATCTTCTTCCATTTAATAGGTTATCTTTGTGTTTTGTTGATGGTTTCTCTTGCTGTGCAAAAGCTTTTATTTTGATGTAGGTCCAATCATTTTTTGTTTGTTTGTTTTTCCCTTGCCTTAGAAGACATCTAGAAAAATGTTGCTTTGGCTGATGTCAAAATTGCTGCCTGTGTTCTCTTATAGGATTTTTATGGTTTCATGTCTTGCACTTAAATATTTAATCCATTTTATTTATATATATGATGTAATTAAGTGGTCCATTTTCATTTTTATACATGTAGCTGTATAGTTTCCCCAACACCATTTATTAAAGAGACTTTCTTTTCCCCATTACATATTCTTGCCTCCTTTGTCATAGATTAATTGTCCATATAATCATGGGTTTATTTCTGGGGTTCTGTTCTATTCTATTGATCTATGTATCTATCTTTGTGCCAGTACTATGCTGTTTTTATTACTACAGCTTTGTAATATATTTTGAAATATGGAATTGTGATGCCTCCAGCTTTATTTTTCTTTCTCAAGATTGATTTAACTATTCAGGGTCTTTTGTGGTTCCAAAGAAACTTTAGGATTTTTTTTTTTTTAGTTCTGTGAAAAATGTTGCTGGTATTTTGATAGGGATTGCATTGAATCTGTAGATTGAAGTAATATGGACATTTTAACAATATTTATTCTTCCAGTCCATGAGCATGGAATACTTTTCCAATTGTTTATATCATCTTCAATTTCTTTCATCAAGGTTTTTAGTTTTAAGAGTACAGGTCTTTTACCTCCTTGGTTAAGTTTATTCCTAGATACTTTATTCTTTTTTGTGCAATTGTAAATGGTGTGATTTTCTTAATTTCCCTTTCTGCTACTTTGTTATTAGTGTATAGAAATTATATTCATTTCTGGTTATTAATTTTGTATTTTGCAGCTGTACTGAATTCATTTATTACTTCTAGTACTTTTCTGGTCAAGTCTTTAGGGTTTTCTACGTATAGTATCATGTCATCTGCAAATAGTGACAGTTTAACTTCTTTACCAATATCTTATTTCTTTTTCTTAACTAATTTTTGTGCTAGCACTTCCAGTACTATGTTGAATAAAAGTCATGAGAGTAAACATCCTTGTCTTGTTCCTGATCTTAAGGGAAAAGCTCTCTGTTTTTCACGATTTCACCATGATGTTACCTGTGGGTTTTTCATAAATGGCCTTTATTATGTTGAAGTATGTTCCCTCTAAACCCATTTCATTTAATGTAATACCTAATAGGATTCTCCACAAAGTGATAAGAGGATGTGAGTGGGGGAATAGGTTAAATAGGTGATGGGGATTGAGAAATGCACTTGCGATGAACACCAGGTGTTGTATTGAAGTATTTAATCATTATACTGTACACCTGAAACTAATATTACACTGTATGTTAACTAACTGGAATCAAAATAAAAACATAAAATTAATTAATTAATTAATAATTAAAAATTGTATAGAAATAATTTCGGATAATATTACAATATGACCATCAAAACATTGAGGTAACCATTCCGAAACATACAAATTTGTTGAATCACTATGGTGTGTACTTTAAACTAATGAAGCTGTGTGTCAACTATACTTCAGTGAAAAAAATTTTTACAGACAAATCATTCCGAGGTCCTGAGAAAGGATGGAGGATTGGAAAAAAATAACAGATAATAGGGACAGTCTGGACATTGAATGCATGACTTAATAGGAATTGATTATGAAAAATAAAGACATTTAAAAAGAAAGTAAAGAAATGAAAACTTCTAATTTGTCTCTCGAGAGAATGAGCCATTATGAGGTTAGGAAATAGGAGCAAGCTCTCCTTCACTACTCCTCAAACATTTCTTAACAAAGAATTTACCTTCCAACCAGAGGTGTGTAAGCTTTTTATCAAATCATATCAACACCTCTACTCCTCACTTATATTCATAATATCTGCTCCCATGTTCTAGCAGAAAATAATAATTTAGGGTACATCCCTTAACAAAGTCTTAGTTGCTTTCTGTTTCAATTTTAAATCATCATTACATGACATTATCTTTGCAAAGCATTTGGCAACCATTAATTAAATCTCATAATGCCCTTGTAGTTAGCTTTCTAATAAAAAGAAGCATTGATAGAGTCCTTGAAAACTAAAAATGGCAAAACTGTAAAATGGAGAAAAATTTTCTTCAATGTGCCCTTCCTCTACCAGGCACAAAGAGCCTACAAGCTAGTCACATATAACCCATTTCTTCCTACTATATATCGTCTTCCTAGACCTGGAAGATAACCATACTTTGCTCTCAAATGTCCTTTTCTTACTTCTCAAAATTTCCTTTTCTTAACCCTTCAGGATAGTAGTATCCATTTACAAAAATAAACAAATTTTGTCTAATTTTTACAGTACCTTAAGCCTACACTATCACAGTAAATGACAGGGGATTTTAGGTACTATGATAGAACAGTGAGCAAAATATTTTTTGGCAAATAAGTTTGGTTTTATTTATCCCCAAGCTCACACTGTTGAAGATTGGTCTTGAGTATACTGCCTTCAAACATGTAGTATGATAATAGTTAATAATGCAAATGCAGGGCTCTGAACAATATGATTAATGATATCCAGATTAAGCAGTTTGACCAGAAATTCCTTACTAGAAAAGAGCTGGAAAACTGACCTATATGTGCCCATCAACCATGGATATCCTGAATTATTCATCCTTTGAACAATAAGGGAAAAGTTAGTGTCTTATTGCCCCACTCTTTCTTCTATAATTTTTTTTCAACGTTTATTTATTTTTTTGGGGACAGAGAGGGACAGAGCATGAACGGGGGAGGGGCAGAGAGAGAGGGAGACACAGAATCGGAAACAGGCTCCAGGCTCTGAGCCATCAGCCCAGAGCCTGACGCGGGGCTCGAACTCACGGACCGCGAGATCGTGACCTGAGCCGA
>NW_024414190.1:6068-15793 GCF_014898765.1 Herpailurus yagouaroundi | reverse complement strand
ACACACACACACACACACACACACACACACACACACACACACACACATATGCACATATATATATACACATATACATACACATATACATATACATATACATATATATACACATATACATACACATACATATACATATACATGTGTGTGTGTGTGTGTGTGTGTGTGTGTGTGTGTGTGTGTGTGTGTCTGTATATACCACATCATCTTTATCCATTCATCCATCAATGGACATTTGGGCTCTTTCATACTTTGGCTATTGTTGATAGTGCTGCTATAAACATTGGGATGCATGTGCCCCTTTGAAACAGCATACCCGTATCCCTTGGGTAAATAGTTGGTTAGTGCAATTGCTGGGTTGTAGGTGAGTTCTATTTTTGATTTTTTGAGGCACCTCCATGCTATTTCTCAGAGTGGCTGCACCACCTTGCATTCCCACCAACAATGCAAAAGAGATCCTCTTTCTCTGCATCCTTGCCAACATCTGCTGTTGCCTGAGTTGTTAATGTTAGCCATTCTGACAGGTATGAGGTGGTATCTTACTGTGGTTTTGATTTGTATTTCCCTGATGATGAGTGATGTTGAGCATTTTTTTGTGTGTCAGTTGGCCATCTGGATGTCTTCTTTGGAGACATATCTAAACCATTTCTTTACTGGATTATTTGTGTTTTGAGTGTTGAGTTTGATAAGTTGTTTATAGATTTTGGATACTAACCCTTTATCTGATATGTGGTTGCAAATATCTTCTCCCATTCCATCAGTTGCCTTTTAGTTTTGCAGATTGTTTGCTTCACTGTGAAGAAAATTTTTATTTTGATGAGATCCCAACAGTTCATTTTTGCTTTTCATTCCCTTGCGTCCAGAGACATGTTGAATAAGCAGTTGCTGTGGCCAAGGTCACAGAGGTTTCTGCCTGCTGTCTTCTCAAGGATTTTGATGTCTTCCTGTCTTACATTTAGGTCTTTCATCCAGTTTGAGTTTATTTTTATATATGGTATAAAGAAGTGCTCAAGGTTCATTTTTTGCATGTCACTGTCCAGGTTTCCCAGCACCACTTGCTAGAGACGCTGTCTTTATTTCACTGGATACTCTTTCCTGCTTTATCAAAGATTAGTTGGCCATACGTTTGTGGGTCCATTTCTGGGTTCTGTCTTCTGTTCCATTGATCTGAGTGTCTGTTCTTGTGCCAGTACCATACTGTCTTGATGATTACAACTTTGTCATATAGCTTGAAGTGTGGGATTGTGAGGCCTCCTGCTTTGGTTTTATTTTTTCAAGATCACTTTGGCTATTCAGGGTCTTTTCTGGTTCCATACACATTTTAGGATTGTTTGTTCTAGCTCTGTGAAGAATATGGTGTTATTTTTATAGGTATTGCACTAAATATGTAGATTGCTTTGGGTAGTGTTGACATTTTAGAGTAAGAAAAGATACTACACTTGATCTTGGCCAAAAGCCTGAGAAGCAATTGGGTAGTATTGACATTTTAACAATATTTGCTCTTCCTATCCAGGAGCATGGAATTGTTTTACATTTTCTTGCATCTTCTTCAATTTCTTTCATAAGATTTCAGTCCATAGATTTTCCACCTCTTTGGTTAGATTTATTCCCAGATATTTTATGGTTTTTGATGCAATTGTAAATGGAATCAATCCCTTGATTTCTTTTTCTGTTGTTTCATTGTTGGTGTATAAGAATGCAACTGATTTCTATGCATTGATTTTATATCCTGCAACTTTGTTGATTTCATGGATAAGTTCTAGCAGTTTTTCGGTGGAATCTTTTGGGTTTTCCATATAGAGTATCATGTCATTTGTGAACAGTGAAAGTGTGACCTCCTCCTGTCCAGTTTGGATGGCTTTTATATGTTTGTGTTGTCTGATGGCAGAGGCTAAGACTTCCAATACTGTTGAATAACAGTGGCAAGAGTGGACATCCCTGTCTTGTTCCTGACCTTCGGGGGAAAGCTCTCAGTTTTTCCCCTTTGAAGATGATATTAGCCTTGGGTCTTTCATATATGGCTTTTATGATCTTGAGATATGATCCTTCTATCCCTACTTTCATGAGGGTTTTTTATCAAGAAAGCGTGCTGTATTTTGTCAAATGCTTTCTCTGCATCTTTTGAAGGTTCATGTGGTTCTTGTCCTTTCTTTTACTGATGTGACTAATCACACTGATTGTTTTCTGCATATTGAACCAGCTCTGAATCCCAGGTATAAATCCCACTTAGTCATGTTAAATAATTTTTTAATGCATTGTTGGATCTGGTTGGCTAATATCTTGAGGATTTTGGCATCCATGTTCATCAAAGAAATGGGTCTATAGTCCCCTTTTTAGTGTGTCTTTGATTTTGGAATCAAGATAATGCTGACTTCATAGAAATAGTTGGAAGCTTTCCTTCCATTTCTAATTTTTAGAACAGCGTCAAGAGAATAGGTGTTTACCCTTCCTTAAACATTTGGTAGAATTCCCCTGGAAAGCCGTCTGGCCCTGAACTCGTTTTTTGGGAGATTTTTGATTCATAAGTCGATTTCTTTACTGGTTATGAGTCTGTTCAAATTTTGTGTTTCTGTTTCAGTTTTGGTAGTTCATATGTTTCTAGGAATTTGTTCATTTCTTCCAGATTGCCCGTTTTATTGGCATATAATTGCTCATAATATTCTCTTATTATTGTATTGATTTCTGCTGTGTTGGTTGTGATCTCTCCTCTTTCATTCTTGATTTGATTTATGTGGGTCCTTTCTTCTTTCTTTTTGATCAAACTGGCTAGTGGCTTATTACTTTTGTTAATTCTTTCAAAGAACCAGCTTCTGGTTTCATTGATCTCTTCTACTGTATTTTTTTCTTTGTTTCAATAACATTAATTTCTGGTCTAATCTTTATTATTTCCTGTCTTCTGCTGGTTTGAGGTTTTATTTGCTGTTCTTTTTCCAGATTTTTAAGGTGTAAGGTTAGGTTGTGTATCTGAGACCTTTCTTTCTTTAGGAAAGCCTTATTGCTACATACTTTCTTCTTATGACCACCTTTGCTGCGTCCCAGAGGTTTTGGGCTGTGGTAGTGTCATTTTCATTGGCTTCCATGTATTTTTTAATTTCCTCTTTAACTTCTGGGTTAGCCCATTCATTCTTTAGTAGGATTTTCTTTAGTCTCCAAGTATTTGGTAACTTTCCAGTTTTTTCTTGTGGTTGATTTTGAGTTTCATAGTGTTGTGGTCTCAAAATATGCATGGTATATCTTGATCTTTTTGTATTTGTTGAGGCTGCTTTGTGTCCCATTATAGGGTCTATTCTGGAGAACATGCGCACTGGAGAAGAATGTATATTCCACTGCTTTAGGATGAAATGTTCTGAATATATCTTAAATCCATCCGGTCGAGTGTCTCATTCAAACCCATTGTTTCCTTGTTGATTTTCTGATTAGGTGATATGTCCATTGTTGTAAGTGGGGTGTTGAAGTCTTCTACTATTATGGTATTATTATCAATGAGTTTATGTTTGTGATTAATTGATTTATATATTTGGGAGCTTACACATTTGGAGCATAAATGTTTACAATTGTTAGATATTATTGGTGGATAGACCCCTTAATTATGATATAATGCCCTTCTTTGTCTCTTGTCACAGTCTTTATTTTAAAGTCTAGACTGTCTGATATAAGTATGGCTACTCCAGCTTTCTTGTGTGGACAATTAGCATGATAGATCATTCTCCATCCCCTTATTTTCAATCTGAAGTTTTCTTTAGATCTAAAAGTGTCTCTTGTAAACAGCATATAGATGGATCTTGTTTCCTTATCCATTATGTCACCCTATGTCTTTTTGGATCATTGAGTCCATTGATGTTTAGAGTGAGTACTGAAAGATATGAATTTATTGCCATTATGTTACTTGTAGAGTTGGAGTTTCTGGTGATGTTCTCTGATCCTTTCTAACCTTTGTTACTTTTGGTATTTATTACTTTGTTTGTTTGTTTGTTTGTTTGTTTTTGTTTGTTGTCTTTTCTACCCTCAGAGAAGTCCCCCTTAAAATTTCTTGCAGGGCTGGTATAATGAACTCCATAAATTTTTGTTTGTCTGGCAAACTTTTAATCTCTCCTTCTATTTTGAATGACAGCTTTGCTGGATAAAGAATTATTGGCTGCATATTTTTCTGATTCAGCCCATTGAATATATCCTGCCACTCCTTTCTGGCCTACCAACTTTCTGTGGATGGGTCTCCTGCAGATCTGATCTGTTTCCTTTGTAGGTTAAGGACTTTTATTCTCTTGGTGCTTTCATGATTCTTTCCTTGCCTGAGTATTTTGTGAATTTGACTATGATATGCCTTGTTGATGGTTGGTTTTTGTTTAATCTAATGGGAGTCCTCTGTGCTTACTGGATTTTGATGTCTGTGTTTTTCCCCAGGTTAAGGAAGTTTTCCAGTACCCTTTTTTCTCTCTCTTCATTTTCTGGGTACCCTATGATTCTGATGTTGCTCCTTTTTACTGAGTCCTGATTTCCCTGATTCTTAAATCATGCTCTTTTGCCTTAGTCTCCCTGTTGTTGTTGTTGTTGTTGTTGTTGTTTTCTGCTTCATTATTCTCCACAAGTTTGTCCTCTGTGTTGCTGATTTGCTGCTCTGCCTCATTCATCCTTGCCCCTGTGGCATCAATTCGAGATTGAAGCTCAGTTATAACATTTTTTTATTTCCTCCTAACTAGCTTTTACTTCTTTTTATCTCCACAGAAAGAGATTCTAATCTATATTTGACTCCAGCTAGTATTCTTTTTTTTTTTTTAACGTTTATTTATTTTTGAGACAGAGAGAGACAGAGCATGAACAGGGGAGGGGCAGAGAGAGAGGGAGACACAGAATCCGAAACAGGCTCCAGGCTCTGAGCTGTCAGCACAGAGCCCGACGCGGGGCTCGAACTCATGGACCGCGAGATCGTGACCTGAGCCGAAGTCGGCCGCTTAACCGACTGAGCCACCCAGGTGCCCCATCCAGCTAGTATTCTTATTATCATGATTCTAAATTCTGGTTCAGACATCTTGGTTGCATCTGTATTGTTTATGTCCCTGGCTGTTTCTTCCTGCTCTTTATTTTGGGGTGATTTCCTTAATTTTATCATTTTAAAGGGAGAAAAGGAATTAATAAGGTAAAACATCAAAATTTTAAAAATTAAACAATTAAAACAGCATACATACACACACAAAATCAAATGACACTAGATCTTAGGTGTGTTTTGATCTGGATGTTGAAAGTGGCTTGATTAGAGAAAAAGGGGGGAGGAAAACGTTTGAAAACTTGAAAAAATGAATACACTGAAACAAAATGAAATGATAGAAGTAAAGTAGAATTTGAAAAACATTTACAAAAAAGTAAAAAAGTAGTAGAAGAAATTAACAAAAATATTCTTAATAAAAATTGAAAATAAAAATAAGTTTTTTCTCTTTCTATAATCAAGAAAAAGAAATGAAAAAGAGAAAAAAAAGAAAATTGAATAGATGGGCCAGTGAACAGACTGAAATACGATCGAAATTACTTCATTTTCCCCTAGAAGTCAAACGATGAAGTGCTTTATAGTCTGTAAACTAAGCAGGTGGACAGACTTGTGTTCCTGAAGAGCGAGGTTGGCTCAGTTGGGCAGGGGTTAATGTAATGGCTCCATTCTCCACTAGCTAGCACTGCTTAGCTTACTAGGGTGGATTGTTTTGGCACTTGTAGGTGTGTATTCATATGCGCAGGTGCAGTGAACGTGGCATCACCCAGGTACCCAATCTCCAGTATCAGAACTCTGTTCTACCTCATCAGCAATTGTGTACCCATCCTTTGTCTCCAGCTTCCATCCACTCCCCACTTTCATACTGTCCATGACTAATCCCCAATAGCACTTCCCTCCTGAGCTTTATCTCAGATGTGGCTGACCCCATGAAAGGTTTTCTGACCCCTTATTTCTGAGGACTGTGTCTTTGACCCATTTCTGCCCCTCTGCAGGAGGGTCTCAAGAAGCAATGGCCAGGTGCCAGCCACACCCAGGAATGTTCACAGGACCATGCTGCTGCTGATGCCCAGAGACTGCACCTGGATGCTAGCCCGCCCCAGAAAAAGTTCATCCAATCGTGTAGCAGCAGTGTTTCAGGGATTATGGAAAATCACAACATACCAGGCTTCACAGCACCAGGCTTCACACTAATGACCTTTCTCCAGCACCAACAAATGTGGTTGCTCTCCCAGGCCCCCTGGGATCATTGCCTGTGGGGGTGGGGGCCACACAGCCTCTATCAGATGTCCTCAGAGCAGGGCAACCACTTCACCCCATGTGGCCCAAAGACCACCAAACCCCATTCTGCTCCTAGGGATTTGCCCTTCCCACCAGAGCACCGCTAGGTATAGGGCTGCAGAGTTTCAGACTCTGTACTCCCCCTCTTTATAGAGTCTTAATGGAACTTAAGCCCTCTCCTTTCTTTCTCCCTTTTTAGTTCAGTCCCTATGGCTGTTTCCACTTTCTTTCTGGTGCTTTTGGGGGGTGCTTTTCCCATATTCTCCCCCCATCTCCATCCTCTCTCCACAAGCAGAACCAGCTCCCTGCCCTCGGTGGCTTCTCTCTCCCCCAGTTCAACTCTCCATGCGACATACCTGCTGAGTTCTGTGGTTCAGGTTGTGTAGATTGCTGTGTTAAATCCTCAAATCAAATTCTAGTTGTGCAGGATGGTTTAGTGTTGATCTGGCTGTATATAATGGATGTGAGACATGAAAAAATCTTCCATGCTGTTCTGCCATGTTGGCTACTCCTATCAGTTTGTATCGACGCGGGGCTCGAACTCACAGACCGTGAGATCGTGACCTGGTTGAAGTCGGACGCTTAACCGACTGCGCCACCCAGGCGCCCCTTCATTGTCTCTTTTTACAGACTTCATTTTAAAGATTATTTTGTCTAATATAAGTACTGCTACCCCAGCTTTATTTTTAACATCCAATGGCATGATATATTCGCCATCGCTTCACTCAATCTGCATGTGTATTCAGGTCTGAAATGAGTCTCTTGTAGGCACAATATAGATGGATATATTATATATGTGTGTATATGTATATGTATACATACACACACATACCTGTACATATTTATATGTATATGTGTGTATATATGTGTATATATTTTTGTACATTTATGTATGTATATGTACATATGTATATCTATGTATGTGCATGTAATCTCCACTCTGTTATCCTATGTCCTTTGATTGGAGTACTTAGTATATTTACTTTCAAAGTAATTATTGATATGTATTCATTGCTAATTTATTCTTGTTTTGTTGTGTTTTTGTAGTTTTTCTCTGATGTTATTTTCTCTAAGTCTCTGTGATAGTTTGTTGGCTTTCTTATAGATATACTTGTGGGACATGCTTGCTACAAACAAATTATGTTGAGAGGGATGGCTCTGTGCTGGTTTTTGCAGGTGGCCATTTGTTTATGCTGAGGGGTGGGTGAGGGAAATGGTGCATGCTTATTTGTTCCCACAGAGTCTTCCTGTGATCCTTGTCTCTCCTTGAGATGAGTAAATGATTCTCCTTCTCTGGTGCCCCTCCCCACCCCAGGCATTTTTCAAACTATTGCTTCTATGCTCTGTTTTCACAGCCTGTTTGTTTGCCTTTTTTTTTTTTAAACACTTATCTATATTTGTGTATGTGTGTGTGTGTGAGAGAGAGAGAGAGAGAGACAGAGACAGAGACAGAGCACAAGCAGGAGAGGGGCAGAGGAGAAACACAGAATCTGAAGCAGGCTGCAGGCTCCAAGCTGTCAGCCTAGAGCCCAACACAGGGCTGGAACTCATGAATGGTGAGATTATGACCTGAGCCGAAGTTGGAGGCTTAACTGACTGAGCCCCCAGGTGACCCGATTTGTTTGCTTTAATGATGGAGACCCTATTGTAATACTCTCCAGGCTCTCCGACAGCTGAGCTTACTGAGTTTTAAAATTCTAGGCTTTAGATCCTTCTGGTTTTAAAAACTAATAAAATTTTGCCCTACTGCTTTCAAAGTCAAATGTTATTGTGATTTGTTTTCCCCTGGGCAGGCTCCCTGGTGTGATCACCTTTTCCTTTCTATTTCTCCCAGCTCACTCCCAGCCACCCATAGAATTGTCCCCTTTGCTCCCAAACAGTCTTTCTACCTTCTCTGGTGTTGCCTCTTTTCTACCTTCAGTAGTGAAGTTTATTCTGTCAGTCTTTGGGTTGTTTCTGGGTATTTATGCTGATGTGATTGTTACCTAGTTATGTCCATTGGAGAAGACAAGCTTAAGGTCCTTCTGTACTTCCATCTTCCCAGTATCTCCCAATGCGAAGACATTTTTACTGGCTAAGGGCACATTATTTCTATTCATTCATCACGCCATAGGTTTTTAAAAAAATATTATTTAAATATTTAATATTTATTATATAAATATATAATTTTATATAATTTTATATAAATATAAAATATTTAATTTTTTTAATAAAAAATATCTTTTTAATTTATGTTTAAATATCTTACTATCCCTGTAGTAATTTTTAAGCGTGGAATTAAAATGAAAGGGTCATATATAAAATAGATATTCGAAAAATATTATTAAATAGATTATTTAATGTTAAATCACAAATAGGACATAGAAACACACTAACCATACATAATTAGGTCATATATGCAATATTTACATAGATTTTCATGTTACTAATCTTACTAGTAAAACAACTTTTTTTCATTATCTTGATATTTTAATTGCCAGTATGTTTCAAAACATACTTATTATGGATTTGGTTTAAAATCTAAGCCAGAAATATTCAAAAATAGTATTTGTATCACATGTTAGGTAATGAGTAGGCTCTTCCCAGCCTCTCCCAATGAGTGGTTCTCCTCCAAGTTGTACCTTTCCATTGGTTTCTTTGAAATAATATGGAAAGTTTTATTTTTTCCTTATTGGACAATTTATGTATTTCTTAAATATCTAATCACACAGCCTTAAAACTCAGAAAGTAGTTATTACTATACATTCAGATACTTTTAGAAGTGTTTATTTATGGGGCTCTTGGGTGGCTTACTTCATTGAGTGTCTAATTCATGATTTTCTTTAGGTCATGATTCCAGTGTCATAGGATCCAGTCCCATGTTGGACTCTGTGGTGGGATGGAGTCTGCTTAAAATTCTCACTCTTTGGAATTGTTGGGAGAGCAGTTAAGATGTCAGAGAAGTAGGGGGACTGGGATTTCCCTTGTCCCTCAAACACAGCTGTACTGAGGTCAGAAAACACAGCAACTCAATCTGCAGAGTGATAGAAAAATCTACACAGGTGGAGAGAGACAGTTTGGTGGGTCAGAAGTGCATGCATGCAAATTGAGGTAAATAAAACCAAGTGGGCATGGAGGGGCAGGATCCCCTTCTGTGGAAAGGCAAAAGGGAGAGAAAGAGAAGCTGTGGATTGTGCGATATAAAAGTCTCTCCAGACCACGGATTGTGGAAAGAGAAATGCCCGTTTCTAGTATTCAAATAGCTTTAAGAGCTGAAGAGCAGAGGTTTCAAAAGCATGTGAGTTTCTGGACTGGAGCTTCTGCTAATAAGTTCCTGCATATGCAGGGGAGGGGAGGTAGCCCCAGCATGGTAGCAACCTCAGGGGCTCATTGGGAGAGAACAGTCCCTTCCCTTGGTACTGTGGAAAGAGGGTATATTGCCCTTTCAAGGAGAAAAGACCCTACAGGTGCCAGCCAAAGGCCTTTTATT
>NW_024414190.1:0-5968 GCF_014898765.1 Herpailurus yagouaroundi | reverse complement strand
CCACACTGGGGGCAGCTATGCTGCCCCCCGCCGCCCCCCCCCCCCCCAACGCCCCTTCTTGGCGCCGGGGCGTGGGGGAGTGTTGTTACACCAGAACAGGCAGTGTAGAGACTGTGGAGCAGGGCATGCTGACCACCCTCACTATTCTGTGAGGACTGCCTAACCAGCATGGTTTGAGACACCTGGTCTGGGGTATCTCTAATTTTTTTCTCCCCAACACCAAGAAGGAACTTTGGGGAGGGGTGGGGCTTCAGGGAGCAGCATAGCTGCCCCCAGTGTGGAAGAACCTGCTTACAAACCCCACCTCTCTGTGTAACTGCTTACTTACTTGAGTGGGACGGACACTAACCAAAGTAGACTGTCTCTGCTCCAGAACAGCATGGCCACTGGTTCCAGGCACCAAGAGACAACTGTCCTGTGGTTTTGTATATTAGTCTCTTGCTTTTCTCTCTCTCTCTTCTTTCTTCTTCTTTTCTTTTCTTTCTCTTCTTTTTTCTTTCTACCCTCTTCTTTTTTTCCCCCTTTGGAATCAGGTATATATATAATTCTTTCTCTGCTTTATTTTATGAGGCACTTATATTCTATTCTTTTTTACACCTTTTTTATATCTCCTTTTTCTCCTTTTTTTTTTTCCCCAGGGTTACTTCAATGGACAAACCAAAGCACACCTGCTGGAAGGTCTAAAAAATCCAACACTGTGAGTAAGGAGGAGCTTTGTAGAAGACTGATCAGTGGATAGAGCAGACAAATATTTAACAACAGAGTGCCTGCAACACACTCCAAAAACACTCTTGAAGTCCAGGCCCTGGACAGTATGTGACCCCTTTTTGATAGAGTAATACGAGCTGGTGCAAGACACATAACAAGCTATTAAAACACATAAAAGACAGAAACTGAGCCCCAAATGACAAAACAGAAGAATTATCTCCAAAAGAAATTTCAGGAAGAAATCACATCCAGAGAATTGCTCAAAAAAGATACAAGCAATATATCTGAAAAAGAATATAGACTAGTAGTCATAAGACTAATAGCTGGGCTTGAAAAAGGATACAAGACAGCAGAAAATCTCTTGCTGAAGAGATCAGAGACCTAAGATAGTCATAATGAATTAAGAAATTCTATAAATGAGATGCAAAATAAACTAGATGCAGTGACAGCACTAGAGAAGGAGAAGAGAGAATGGGTGAAAAAGGAAATAAAATTATGTAAAATAATGAAGAAAGGAAATTACTAGATCATGAGGAGAGAATTAGAGAACCTAGTGATTCCATGAAACAAAATAATATACATATGATAGGAGTTCCTTGAGAAGAAAAGTGAGATAAAGGGGCAAAAGGTGTATTTGAACAAGTTACAGCTAAGAACTTCCCTAATCTAGGAAAGCAAAAAGACATCCAAGTCCAAGAGGCACAGAGAACCCCCTTCAAGGTCAACAAAAACAGGTCAACAGCATGGCATAGTATAGTGAAAATGACAAAATACAAATAGAGTATTCTGAAAGCAGCTAGGGACGAAGTGTCCTTACCCTACAAAGGTAGACACATAAGGTAGCAGATGTGTCCACTGAAACTTGATGGGCCAGAAGGGAGTGGCAGGAAATATTCAATGTGCTGGATGGGAAAATGATGCAGTCAAGAATCCTTTACTCAGCAAGGCTGTCATTCAGAACAGGAGTTTCCAGACAAACAAGGACCAAAGGAATTCGTGACCACTAAACCAGCCAGCCATTCAGGAGGTCCTAATGGGGAATCTGAGTGGTGAGTAGCAAAGAATACAAAGGACTGGAGACATCATCAAAAGCATGAGACCTACAGGTAACACAAAGCACTTAATTCATATCTTTCAATAATCACTCTGAATAATCACTCAGAATGGGTAATAAAACACGATCCATCTATATTCTGCAAGCCCAAGGATATCTGCAGGTTGAAAGTGAGGGGATGAAGAACAATCTATAACAATACTGGATGTCAAAAGAAAGTTGGAGTATGACTATATCAGACAAACTAGATTTTAAAACAAAGACTGTAATGAGATGAAGAATATTGTTATATTATAATTAAGGGACCTATCAATTTTTAAAAATTTTTTTAATATTTATTTTTTAGAGACAGACAGAGCATGAGATTGGAGGTGCAGAGAGAGGGAGACACAGAATCTAAAGTAGGCTCCAGGCTCAAAGCTGTTCAGCACAGAGCCTGATGCAGGGCTTGAATCCATGAACCAAGAGATCATGACCTGAGCCAAAGTTTGGCGCTAACCACTGAGTAACCCAAGTAGCCCAAGAGGTTTATCAATTGTAAATTTTGAAAGCAATTGTACAAGGGCTAACAAATGTAAATATTTATGCTCCCAACGTGGAAACACCCAAATATATGTCAATTAATCACCAACATAAATAAGCGTATAGATTATAGTACTGTGATTTTAGGGGACTTTAATATTCCATTTATAGAAATGGACAGATCATTTAGGCAGAAAACCAATCAGGAAACAATAGCTTTGAATGACACATTGGATCAGATGGACTTAATAGATCTACCCAGAACTTTTTATTCAAAATCAGCAGAGTACACATTCTTTTCAAGTGCACATTGATTATTTTCCCAAATAGACCACATACTAGGTCGCAAAAAGCCCTCAGCAAGTGTAAATGGATTGAGATCATACCATGCATATTTTCAGATCACAACGCTAAGAAACTTGAATTCAACCACAAGAAAAAATTTGGAAAGCCCCATACATGGAGGTTAAAGAACATCCTGCTAAAGATTAATGTGTCAACCAGGAAATTAAAGAAGAAACTTAAAAACATATGCAAGCAAATGAAAATGAAAACACAACAGCCCAAACCCTTTGGGTTGATGCAAAGGTAGTCTTAATAAGAGAATATATTGTAATTTGAGCGTATCCTAAGTAGCAAGAAAGGTCGCAAATACATAACCTAACCTCACACTAAAGGAACTAAAGGCCACAGTAAAGAAAGCCTAAAGCCAGAAGAAGAGAAATAAACAATTCCATGAGATGGAAATAAACAATATAGAATTTTTAAAAAATAATAGAACAGACAAATGAATCTGAGAGCTGGTTTTTGGAAAGAATAAACAAAATTGATAACCCTCTAACCAGACTTCTTGGGTGGGGAGGAAGGACCCAAATAGATAAATCCATGAGTGAAAGAGGAGAGATAACAAGCAACACCACAGAAAAACAAAAACAAAAAAAAATTATTAGAGAATACTATGAAAAATTATCTGCCAACAAACTGCACAATCTGGAATAAATGGACAAATTCCTAGACATTCACACACTACCAAAACTCAAATGGAAAGAAATAGAAAAATTGAACAGAATCATTACCAGCAAATAAATTGAATTAGTTACCAAAACTCTCCCAACAAATAAGAGTCCTGGGTCAGATGGCTTCCCAGAGGAATTCTACCAGACATTTAAAGTAGAGTTAGTTTATTCTTCTCAAGCTTTTCCAAAAAAATATAAATGGAAGGAAAGCTTCCAGACACATTCCATGAAGAGAGCATTACCTTGATTCCCAAACCAAAGACTCCTCTAAAAAGAATTACAGGCCAATATCCCAATGAACATGGATACAAAAATTCTCAAGATACAAGCAATTCAAACTCAACAGTATACTAAGAATTATTCACTATGATCAAATGGGATTCATTCCTCAGCAGCAGGTCTGGTTCAATTTTCACAAATCCACCATCAGCCATCTGACCCAGGACTTTTCTGTGGTGTTGACTATAATGTCTCCTCTTTCATTCATCTATCTATACATTTATCCATTTGGGTCCTCTTTTTTCCAAGAAGTCTGGCTGGAGGATTAAATGCTTTAATTTCCTGGTTGACCCATTAATTCTTTAGTAAGATGTTCTTTAACCTCTATGTATTCGGGGGCTTTCCAATTTTTTTCTTGTGGTTGAATTCAAGTTTCATAGCGTTGTGATGTATCAAATTAATAAAACATTATTTTATTTTATCCATATTGTTATTATGTTCCTGTACATAGATGCAGAAAAAGCATTTGACAAAATACAACCTCCTTTCTTGATAAAACCCTCAAGAGAGGATAGAAAGAACATACCTTAACATCATAAAGCCATACATGAAAGGTCCACAGCTAATATCATCCACAATGGGGGGAAACTGGGAGCTTTTCCTCTGAGATCAGGAACACAAATGGGGATATCTACTTTCACCACTGTTGCTGAACATAGTTTTGGAAGTCTTAGCCTCAGCAATCAGACCACACAAAGAAACAAAGGCTTCCAAAATGACAAAGAAGAAGACAGACTTTCACTCATGGCAGATAACATGATACATTATTTCAAAAACCTGAAAGACTCCACCAAAATATGCTAGAACCAATTCATGCATTCAGCAACATTGCAAGATATAAAAGCAATGAATAGAAATTGATTGTTTTTCTATACTCCAATAATGAAGCAGCAGAAATATCAAGAAATCAACCCCATTTAAAATTGCATGATGGGGGGCAGGGGCAAAATGGCAGAGAAGTAGGGGGATCCAAATTTCCTGTGTCTCTCAAACAAAGAGGGGTTGAAGCCAAAGGACTTTTAACCCCAAGAGTCTGGGAGAGAAAGAGACTGAGTCACTACCAGGTAAATACCGGGACAACCCGACAGACCATAGGTGCATTATAGCGAACTGGGAGAGATAAAACAGTCCATGTAGGCACAGAAGGGAAGGATCCCCTTTTGTGGAGAGTCAAAGGGAAGAGAAAGAGCAGCTGGGGAAGCATATGACTGTATCCAGACAAGAGAAAAATCTTGGACCAAGACAGACAAAGATCCAATCTCCAACTTCAGGGCTTTCTCTGGACTGGGGCCGGCTGCCCTGTTTGTGCACCAGGAGGAAAGGAGCAAGACCTGGAATGCAGACCACAGTAGCAGAAAGTGATCTCCACCCTGGAGTGCTGAAGGATAGGACAAAGCCCGCCTGCATCCTCCACCCCCAATGTAGGTGGCTAGCTCAGAGGTGCAGTCTACAGTAGGAGAAAGCAATCCCCTCCCTGGAGTTCTGTGAGACAAGACAAATGTGGTCTGGGGACCACATTTTGGGTGGCACAGAGTGCCTATGGTACCAGGACACATGGAGTGGGAGTTTGAATCCCAGCCAAGCACCAAGCCATGACAGTTGGGGTAGTGAGACAGAGTGCCTTATCTATGGAGGAGAGATTGGGGAATTGCCATTTTTCTCGCCAACACCACCAAGGCAGGGCCTCAGAGATTAGGCCCCATGGTCTGATAGACGCTGATGGACCAGATGCCCCCCTCCTCCAGACCAGTGCTGCTGCATTGCCTGGATTATATCTAATCCCAGATCTCATCCCAGATCTAATCTCAATCTGAGAGTTGTCTAATTCTGACAATTCTTGTTTTACACATATATTCTTCCTTCATTTTCTTTCTTATCTCTTCCCTCCTCTAGTCCAGTTACCTTGTTGTTGGTCTGTTTAAGCAGACATATTTAATCCATTTTCTTGATACATGTTCTACACCTCCTTTACTTTCTTTCTCTGTGGAATAATTAATCCGTATTAATTATTCCACAATTTTTCTATCTGGGCGACTTCATCTTCTTTTCTTTTTCCCCACCCCTCATTCTTTTTTAAAAAAAAATTTTTTTTCAACGTTTATTTATTTTTGGGACAGAGAGAGACAGCGTATGAACAGGGGAGGGGCAGAGAGAGAGGGAGACACAGAATCGGAAACAGGCTCCAGGCTCTGAGCCATCAGCCCAGAGCCCGACGCGGGGCTCGAACTCCCGGACCGCGAGATCGTGACCTGGCTGAAGTCGGACGCTTAACCGACTGCGCCACCCAGGCGCCCCTTCCCACCCCTCATTCTTTATTCTCCTTTCTCTCTCTCTCTGGATGAAAGCATTCAGTCTCTTGGCATGGTCAATATTTTTTTTTTTTCCTTTT
>NW_024414189.1:476-6585 GCF_014898765.1 Herpailurus yagouaroundi | reverse complement strand
CGGAGTAATATACTATGAGTGTGTACATGGAGGAATCTAGAGAGTGTAGAATCTAAAAAGAACCAGAACAAATGAACAAACAAAACAAAACAGAAACAGACTCAAAAATACAGAGACCAAACTGGTTCTAGAAAGAGGGGAGGGATGGGGAAAATAGGTGAAAGGGATAAAAAGGTTCATAAACTTCCAGTTATGAAATAAATAAGACACAAAGATTTAATGTACAACATAAGGAATATAGTCAGTAACATTGAAATAACATTGCATGGTGACAGATGATAATTACACTTATCATGGTGAGGATTTCAAAATAAATATAAATGCCAAATCACTGTATTGTACACCTGAAATTAATATAACGTTGCATGACAACTATACTTTAAACATTTTTTAAGAATAGTTTTTTAAATTTATTTCTTTCTTTTGACAGAGAGAGAGAGAGAGAAAGAACAAGTGGCGAAGGGTCGGAAAGAGAGGGAGAGAGAGAGAGTCTCTACACTGTCAGCACAGAGCCCAATGCGGTGCTCAAATTCACAAACGTGAGATCATGAACTGAGCTGAAATCAAGAGTCAGATGCTTAGCCAACTGAGCCATCTAGGTACCCCTAATTTAAAAAAAAATTGAAGTTCTCCCTAACCAAATATTTATGAGATGGGGGGGATGCCATACAAATATCTACTGTGGGGATATATTTAAAGCAAATTAAAATGGGAAGAGTTTTATGTAATTGCACTATTGTTAATTCCTTTCCTTTCTTTTAGTTCAATTAAATTTTGAGTTACTCTACAGAAGAATAAATTATAGGAAAAATATGTGTAAGTAGTGATGAAAACAAAATTAATTTAACATACAAAGTTCAGTAGGTAATAATACTCTTCAAGCACTATTTTAGGAAAGAGTTAATTGCAGAGGACTTAGATCAGGAGTCTGCAAACTATGGCCCAATGGGCCAAATCTACCCCACTGTTTTTGTTGTTGTTGTTGTTTGTTTGTTTGTTTTTGTGTTTTTTTGTAAATATAATTTTACTGTAACACAGAAACATCCATTTGTGTCCATATTATCTATGGATGCTTTCTCACTGCAACAGCTGAGTTGAATAGATGAGAGTCCCCTATACTTGCAAATCCTGCAATATTTACTGTTTGTCCCTTTACAGAAAAACTCTGTCAGCTAGTGATCTAAGATATTTGAAAATTAAGCACAGCAAGATGGTCTAGAAAAAAGGAAATTTAACCACTGCCTATTTATGAATCTACAGAAAGGACAGGACAGGAAAGGAAAGGAAAGGAAGAAGGAGGGAGAGAGAGAAAGGAAGGATGGATGGAAGAAGGAAGGAAGAAAAGAAGGAAGGAAGGAAGGAAGGAAGGAAGGAAGGAAGGAAGGAAGGAAATAGAGCTTCTGGTGACAGCCAAGAAGAAATAAGTTTATTTGTCCTCTAGTTATAAATTAAAATCTCCACACAAAATACAAAAAGGACTATCTAAAGACTCTGAAATTAAACATTAACAAGCAGTTTAGGGACGGACAACACAATTCAAAGAATAACTAGTGTTGTGGTGAGTTTCCTGGGTTTATTTCCAAACACTTTGTCTCTTGACTTTGACCCAAGAAGAGACTGATTCATGGAACTCCAGAGTAAGAACATATTTCCAAAAGAAACTCCACTTATTTCAGAGAGCACCAGGAAAAGATGCACTTTTGGGCTGGTAAACAAAAAGAGAATCACAAGTTTTCTTTTTTTCCCCAATTTTTTTTTCTTTTTTGACTCCCACTCCTGATCCAAGGCAAGCCCAAATTAAGAGAAAACCTATCTGATCAAAGAGACAAGGAAAAGAGGCCCATATGATTTTTTAAAAAGAGGGTAGGGTAATCCTTGTTATATTTTTCATTTCACCCCAAAGGCAGCCCCAACAGTACTAACCTGTGTGACATCATCAAAGACTAAAACTCAGAGAAACTCTACTTCTGGTCAGTGGAATCAGGATAAAGGGCCCATTGAACTGGAGAATTCATAGAAGAAATCATGGAAAGACAGAATTGGAAAAGGAGATCCCTAATTCTCTGTATGAACAGACACAAGTCCTTGTCTCAACAACAAATTGCATATATGTGGAACAGAATCAAACCACTGCTCAGTTCTCAAACTAACCACTGAGTTAGCACATGCAGAGTTCTGACCCAAACAATCTGAAGACATAATCAACACTGGAACCATCACACAGAGAGGGGGAGATAGAACTTGAACCTAACCAGGAAGACTATGTGCTGAAACAGTCAAAATTAACAGGCATCAATCCCAGTATAACTCCAATGTTGAAATATCTGACAAGGATCATGCAGCTATTATAAATATGCTTTTGGTTAAAAATAAACACAATTGGGGCGCCTGGGTGGTGCAGTCGGTTAAGCCTCCGACTTCAGCCAGGTCACGACCTCGCGGTCCGTGAGTTTGAGCCCCGCGTCAGGCTCTGGGCTGATGGCTCAGAGCCTGGAGCCTGTTTCCGATTCTGTGTCTCCCTCTCTCTCTGCCCCTCCCCCGTTCATGCTCTGTCTCTCTCTGTCCCAAAAATAAATAAACGTTGAAAAAAAAATTTAAAAAAAATTAAAAATAAACACAATTGAAAAATAAACACACTTGACTCGAATGTTAAAAGTTATCAGCAGAAAAATATAAACTATTAAAAAAAAAAAACAAATGTAGAGACGCGCCTGAGTGGCTCACTTAGTTAAGCATCTGACTTCAGCTCAGTTCATAATCTCGTGATTCATGGGTTCCTTCCTGCATTGGGCTCTATGCAGGCAGCTCAGAGCCTGGAGCCTGCTTCAGATTCTGTGTCTCTCTTTCTCTCTGCCCCTCCCCTGCTCACACTCTGTCTTTCTCTCCTTCAAAAAATAAATAAACATTTGAGAAAAGCTGTGCCTCTGCAACCAATCAGAGCCGCTTCCCCAAGCAGCTGCAGTGTCCATGTTGATGGCCTAAAGCGGAAGTCCTTAGGCAGAGCAGAAGGGAAATCTGCAGGGGGAATTCTGACAGCAACCTGTGCCTTTTCTCTGGCTGTCCGAGCATGGCCTCTGGAATCAGACCACTTAGATTAAAGTCCTAGCTTGACCACTTGCCATCTGAATGCTCTCCAGTAAGTTATTTCACTTCTCTGGGTCTCAGTTTCCTATCTGTAATAATAGTATTTACCTCAGAGGATGACGATGAAGAACTAATGAGCTAACATTTGCAAACATCCCAATAGGGTGGAGACACATCTCTGCTGATCTCTCCTGTATCTGCTCTCAGGGATATACAATGTGTTACCACTGAGAATGGGCAGTAGTTAACTTCACAGCAGAGGAGAAGGTGGTGGCATAGGAGGACTCTGGGCTCACCATATCCTGCTGATCACTTAGATTCTACCCACATCTGTCTAAATAACCCAGAAAACTAGCAGAACAGACTCTCCAGAGCCAAGCATAGGCAAGAGGTCCACTGAAGAGGGTAAGAAGGGCAAAGAGGTGGTGCACGTTACACGGACTGGTGGGAGGGAGCCAGGAGAGTGGAGGGGCAGCCCGCCTGGCAAGCCAGAGCCCCCAAGTCTGGCTTGGAAGAGTGCAGGGGGCAGACTGCATGAGTTCTGACAGCCAGCGGGACTTAACTACTGGAATGTTATAAGTCAAAAGCTCTGCTCGGAGAGCGGGAGGGGGAGAGAACACTGGGAGGGAGAGGTGTTGAGCCTTGAAAGACAGAGCTCAGCTCAGCGGGGAAACAAAGGCACTGGCCAGCGACATATCCCTCTCCCATCCCCCACCTGAAATCCTAAAGGGAAGCAGTTCCCATCACTAAACTTGCTTGCACTGCGCACACACCTAACACTGCTTCTGTGGATCCATCCCTCCGACGGGTCAGCCTGCCTCTTCCGAGGTGCTGCAGGGCCCCTCCTGCAGGGGACTACCAACAAAAAAGCAATGCTAAGCCTGCCCCTCCCGCCCCTGTGCACCTTGCAGATCCACCCCAGCTAATAAGCCAGATCCCATCAAAGCAGCACCACAAGCCTGGCAGTGTGCAAGTAGCCCAGACAGAGGCCACACCACTCTACAGTGAGTCCTGCCACAGGGAGAGGGGAAGATAAGGTACACACCAGTCTGACTGTAGCCGGAGTGGTGGGCTGGGGGCTGACATCGGGTCTGACTGCTGCCCCACCCACCAACACAACTTACTTCATACAACACAGGGGAAGTGCCCTGCAGTTCCGTGCCACTCCATGGACTATCCAACATGAAGAAATGGAAGAATTCATCTCAAAAGAAACTCCAAGAAGTAGCAACAGCTAACGAATTGATCAAAAATGATTTAAGCAATATAACAGAACAAGAATTTAGAATAATAGTCAAAAATTAATTGCTGGGCTTGAAAAAAGCATAGAAGACAGCACAGAAACTATTGCTACAGAGATCAAGGGACTAAGAAACAGTCACGAAGAGCTAAAAAAATGCAATAAATGAGATGCAGAATAAAATGGAGGTAACCACAGCTCGGACTGAAGAGGCAGAGGAGAGAATAGGTGAATTAGAAGATAACATTATGGAAAAAGAGAAAGCTGAGGAAAAGATAGATGAAAAAATCCAGGAGTATGAGGGGAGAATTAGAGAACTAAGTGATGCATTCAAACGGAATGAAGTCCCCATGATAGGAATATTAGAAGATGAAGAGAGAGAAGAGGGGGACTGAAGGTGTACTTGAAGAAACCATAGCTGAGAATTTCCCTGATGTGGGGAAGGAAAAAGGCATTGAAATACAAGAGGCACAAAGAACTCCCTTCAGACGTAACTTGAATCAATCTTTGACATGACATATCACAGTGAAACTGGCAAAATACAAGGATAAAGGGAAAATTCTGAAAGCAGCTAGGGATAAACAGGCTCTAACTTACAAAGGTACACACATAAGAGTAGTGGCAGATCTATCTACTGAAACTTGGCAGGCCAGAAAGGAATGGCAGGAAATCTTCAATGTGCTGAACAGAAAAAATATGTAGCTGAGAATCCTTTATCCAGCAAATCTATCATTCAGAATATAAGGAGAAATAAAGGTCTTCCCAAACAAACAAAAACTGAAGGAAGTCATCACCAGTAAACCAGCCCTACAAGAGATGCTAAGGGGAACTCTGTGAGTGAAATCTTGCAAGGACCACAAAGTACCAGAGATATCACTACAAGCATGGAACCTACAGACATCACAATGACTCTAAACCCGTATCTTTCTATAATAACACTGAATGTAAATGGACTAAATGCTCCAACCAACAGACATAGGGTATCAGAATAGATAAAAAAAAAAACACACAAGATCCATCTTTTTGCTGTCTACAAAAGACTCATTTTAGACCTGAGGACACCTTCAAGTTGAAAGTGAGGGGATGGAGAACTATCTATCATGCTGCTGGAAGTCAAAAGAAAGCTGGAGTAACATATCAGACAAAGTAGACTGTAAATTAAAGGCTGTAACAAGAGATGAAAAAGGGCATCATATAATAATTACAGGGTCTATCCATCAGGAAGAGCTAACAATTATAAATGTCTATGCGCCAAATACAGGAGCTGCCAAATATATAAAACAATCACAAACATAAACAACCTTATTGATAATAATGGAGTAACTGCAGGGGACTTTAATACTCCATTTACAACAATGGATAGATCATCTAGACACAGGATCAATAAAGAAACAAGGGCCCTGAATGACACATTGGATCACATGGACTTGACAGATATATTTAGAACGCTGCATTTCAAAAAACAGAATATATTTGCTTCTTGAGTGCACATGGAACATTCTCCAAGATAGATCACATACTGGGTCACAAAACAGCCCTTCATAAGTATACCAGTATTGAGATCATACCATGCATACTTTCAAACCACAATACTAAAAAGCTTGAAATCAACCACAGGAAAAAGCCTGGAAAACCTTCAAAAGCATGGAAGTTAAAGAACACCCTACTAAAGAATGAATGGGACAACCACGCAATTTAAAAAATATATGGAAACAAATGAAAGTGAAAATACAACAATACAAAAGCTTTGGGATGCAGCAAAGGCAGTCCTGAGAGGAAAATACT
>NW_024414189.1:0-376 GCF_014898765.1 Herpailurus yagouaroundi | reverse complement strand
TTTTTGAAAAAATAAACAAAATTGATAAACCTCTAGCCAGGCTTCTCCAAAAGAAAAGGAAGATGACCCAAATATATAAAATCATGAATGAAAAAGGAATTATTACAACCAATCTCTCAGAGATACAAGCAATTATCAAGGAATACCATGAAAAATTATATGCCAACAAACGGGTCAACCTGGAAGAAATGGACAAATTCCTAAGCACCCACACACTTCGAAAACTCAAACAGGAAGAAATAGAAAATTTGAACAGACCCATAACCAGTGAAGAAATTGAATCAGTTGTCAAAATCTCCCAACAAATAGGAGTGCAGGACCAGATGGGAAGATGGCTTCCCAGGGGAATTTTACCAGACATTTAAAGCAGAGATAA
>NW_024414188.1:330-1333 GCF_014898765.1 Herpailurus yagouaroundi | reverse complement strand
AAAAAAAAAAAAAAAGTATCACTTCTAGCTGCTATCTGGAAAACGGATTTGGTGGGCAGGCGGGGGATGCAAGATTCTAAAAGCAAAAGAATAGTTGGTATCTGCTGCAGAAAAAAAGATAAGAGATAAATAATGCCATATTATTCAGACATTAAATAAATAGCTATTACATGAAGAGCTATTACAACCCATCAACAAAGAGATAAACAGCCCGACTAAAAACAAAAACAGGCAAAAAATGTGGTTACTTCTCCAAGGAAGATATAACAAATGGCCAGCAAACATATGAAAAGATGCTCAACATCTTTTAGACATTAGGGAAATGCAAATCAAAACCACAATAAGTCCATTCCCGAAACCAATACTGCATTGTATGTTAACTAAAAACAACAACAACCCACAATAAGGTATCACTTCACACCCATGGAGATAATAGTTAAGTGTTGACAAGAATGTAGAGAAAAAGGGACCCTCACACACTGCTGGTAAAAGGTAAATAGGTACAGTCATCTTAGAAAAAGTTGAGCACTTCCTCCAAACTTCTCAGCCAGCAATTCTACTCCTAGATATATATCCAAGAAAACTGAAACTTATGTCCATACAAAATTTTACACACAAATGTCTGTAAAAGAACTACTCACTATAAAAAAAAAAAAGAAGAAAATGGAATTACCCATTGTAGTCAAAAAGAGGAAACAACTCAGTGTCCATCCACTGATGGATAAACAAAATATGGTATTGTCCATACAAGAGAATAATTATTGAGCAGTAAAAAGAAATGAAGTACTCACACATACTATAGCCTGGAGAAACCTTGAAAAACTGAGGGTAAATGAAATAAATCAGGCACAAAAGGCCACGTATTTAACAATTCCACTTATATGAAAAGTTCAGAATAGGCAAACTGTACTAATGAAAAGCAGATTAGTGCTTGCCCAGGGCTGGGTGGGTATACTACCAGGTGGGTACTGGAGAGTGATTGCTAACGGGTACAGGTTTTCTT
>NW_024414188.1:0-230 GCF_014898765.1 Herpailurus yagouaroundi | reverse complement strand
GGACAGAGAGAGACAGAGCATGAACGGGGGAGGGGCAGAGAGAGAGGGAGACACAGAATCGGAAACAGGCTCCAGGCTCTGAGCCATCAGCCCAGAGCCGACGCAGGGCTCGAACTCACGGACCGCGAGATCGTGACCTGGCTGAAGTCGGACGCTTAACCGACTGCGCCACCCAGACGCCCCACGGGTACAGGTTTTCTTAATGAGTGATACAAATGTTCTGGAATGAA
>NW_024414187.1:2395-6996 GCF_014898765.1 Herpailurus yagouaroundi | reverse complement strand
AAAAAAATAAATAAAAAAAATAAATGACATGTTGGAGAGAATAAAAAAAAATAAAGTCTAGATTGTCTGATATAAAAAAAAATAAAAAATAAAAAAAATGAATAAATAAATAAACAAGTTGCTCTTTTCTATATCCCATAAAACAAAACAAAACAAAAACAAAAGAAGCTACATCCTATTTCCCTTACAGCTGAAGCTTTGCAGCTCTCTATGATCATTAGACTTGGTGCATGCAAGAAGTTTGTGTCAGTCTTTTGTTGTGCAGCCTGTTGTGCTGATTCTCAGGCTGACTTGCCCTAGTGGCAATGCACTTGCAGGGTCCAGGGGGTCAGAGCTTTGTGTAAGACACTCTGGTCTCCTCTTGCTGGTGCTGTTTTGCTTACTGAATTTGATCAGAGTTGATGGGTGTTCCCAGGGGGTTGGGGAATGGTGTTACCTGCTCTCCCCTCCCCAGAGTGGGGAGTTCACACTTACCACTCCTCAGAAAGCCCTCTCAGAAGAACAATCACCCCTCCTATGTACAAACCTTCCATATGATCCCTGCTTTCACACTGTGTCCACGCTGTCTTCCTGCCAGGAGGCATAGCACACCATCACACCTGTGTTTAATCTCAAGTATGACTTGATTTAAAAACCTCAAACTTTAAAGACCCCCATTGCTTGGAACCACCCTGATCCTGTGTGGGAGGATCTTGCCACACTGTGGCCAGGTGCTGGTTCATCCCAGAAATGGTCATGTGACCATACAGTGGCTCAGAGTTTATGGTAAAGCCAGCAGAACACCAAGGCTTGCTGCCCTCAGTTGGGGTCCCCATTCATATACTAGTGAACAAGACTGCTCAATGTTGCCTGCTGGGTCTTTTGTCCCTGGAGAGGCCGTGCCAACCCTCCCAAATGCACTCCAATACAGTGAACTGTTTCTCCCCATGTGACCCAGGGTATCCTTATACCATGCTGCCTGCTCCTGGGTCTCCACTCTCCTTCCCCACAGGAACACTGCTAAGTCCACCAGGTACAACCTTGGGAATGGTACAGATGTCTAAAAGTTAAGACTCTGTACTCTGTTGTGTATAAAAACTTACAGTCCTTAAACCATCTCCTTTTCCCAGTTACTGGTTTTGATGAAGTTATTTTTGCATAATTCCTTACATGCTCTCTCTCTCTCTCTCTGTCTCCATGATCAGCGCTCTCTCCCCTCCACAGCACCAGCAGCTCTTTTCTCCCCCAAATCAACACTCCACACCCCCTACCCTCCATGATGTGCCCTTTTAAAAATCTCTAGTTGTGCAGTTCTCTCAGATCTCAGATTTATTTTTTGGGTGTTCAGAATAATTTGATATTTATCTAGATGTGTTTGAGAGATGAGGAAAGCTTAGGGTTACCCTACGCCTCTGCCTTCTTAACCTCCTCCTCCTAAAAGTGCATGATTTTTTTCTTTCCTCTCAACTGTATTTCAAGTTCTTATAAGACTACCTGGAGTTTACCAGCGTGGTTCTGAATCCACCTCCCCTTTCCCAGGGTCAGGAGCATGTGCTCTGCTCTGAGCCACATGTGTAACTCAGAGGAGTTGAGACCTCGAGTTCTTTAGAATCCAGCTGAGGAAGAGGCATTTCATTTGAGACTAGTCACATTTCCAGTGCTGAGAAGCAGGTCTTGGCCAGTGTGGCTGCAGGTGCCTGAAGAATGCAGAGTGGCATAAGATGCAGTGGAAGAGATAGGATCCAATCCAGGACACTGCATTGCATTAGTTGTTACATCTCCATAGTCTCCACTGGCTCATGACAGTTTCCCAGACTTCTTTTTGCTGACCTTGATGGTTTTCAGCAGTACTGTCATTAAGCAGCGTTGAGCTGCTTCCAAAGGGATCCAGTTCCCCTCACTGAACTTGTTTGCACCACGCAAACACCCAACTTTGTGTTCCTGTGGATCCATCCCTCCGACGGGACTGCCTCCCTCCAGGTGCTTCAGGGCCCCTCCCTCAGGGAACATGGATGGTAAAGCTACCTAAGCCTGCCCCTCCCGCCCCTGTGCTCCTTGCAGATCCGCCCCGTCTAATATGCCCTTGGTCAGATCCCACTGAAGCAACACCACAAGCCTCACAGTGTGCAAGGAGACCAACAGGGGCCAAACCACTCCACAGTGAGTCCAGCCCCTGGAAGAGGGGAAGATAAGGTACACACCAGTCTGATTGTGGCCCCAGCGTTGGGCTGGGGGCAGACATCAGGTCTGATTGCAGCCCTGCCCAGCAACACGTTTCCCCTGACAACACAGGGGAAGCACCCTGCAGTTTAGAGCTACAACAGGGACTACCCAAAATGATGAAATGGGAGAATTCTGCTCAAAAGAAACTCAAGGAAGTAGCGACAGCTAACGAATTGGACAAAAATGATTTTACCAATATAACAGAACAAGAATTTAGAATAACGGTCATGAAATTAATGGCTAAGCTTGAAAAAAGTATAAATGACTGCAGAGAATCTATTGCTACAGAGATTAAGGGACTAAGAAACACTCAGGGGGGACATAAAACATGCTATAAATGAGGTGCAAAATAAAATGGAGGTGACCACAACTTGGATTGAACAGCCAGAGGAAAGAATAGGTGAATTAGAAGACAAAATTATGGAAAAAGAGGAAGCTAAGAAAGAGAGAGATAAAAAATCAAAGAGGATGAGGGAAGAATTATAGAACTATGGCATGCAAACAAATGGAACAATATTTGTATCATGGGAATTCCAGAAGAAGAAGAAGAAGAAGAAGAAGAGAGAAAGGTGCTGAAGGTGTACTTGAACAAATCACAGCTCAGAACATCCCTGATCTGGGGAAGGAAAAAGGCATTGAAATCCAAGAGGCACAGAGAACTCCTTTCAGACGTCACTTGAAGCAATCTTCTGCATGGCATATCATAGTGAAATTGGCAAAATACAAGGGTAAAGAGAGAATTCTGAAAGCAGCTAGGGAAAAACATGCTCTAACATATAAAGGGAGACTGATAAAACTACTGAAGGATCTAACTACTGAAACTTGTCAGGCCAGAAAGGAATGGCAAGAAATCTTCAATGTGATGAACAGAAAAAATATGCAGCCGAGAATCCTTTATCCAGCAAGTCTGTCATTTAGAATAGAAGGAGAGATATGGATCTTCCTAAACAAACAAAAACTGAAGGAATTCATCACCAATAAACCAGCCCTACAAGACTTCCTAAGGGGATCCTGTGAGACAAAGTACTAGAGATATCACTACAAGCATGAAACCTGCAGACATCACAAGACTCTAATCCCATATCTTTCCATAATAACACTGAATGTAAATGGACTAAATGCTCCAATCACAAGACATAGGGTATCAGAATGGATGCAAAAACAAGACCCATCTCTTTGTTGTCTATAAGAGACTCATTTTAGACCTGAGGGCACCTTCCGATTGAAAGTGAGGGGATGGAGAACTATCTATCATGCTACTGGAACTCAAAAGGAAGCTGTAGTAGCCATACTTATATCAGACAAACTAGACATTAAACTACAGGCTGTAAAAAGAGATGAAGGGCATTATATAATAATTACAAGATCTACCCATCAGGAAGAGCTAACCATTATAAATGTCCGTGCGCCAAATACAGGAGCCCACAAATACATAAAACAATTGATCACAAACATAAGCAACCTTATTGATAAGAATATGGTAATCGCAGGGGACTTTAATACCCCACTAACAACAATAGATAGATCACCTAGACGGAGAATAAATAAAGAAACAGGGGCCCTGAATGATACATTGGATCAGATGGACTTGACAGATATATTTAGAACTCTGCATCCCAAAACAAAAGAATATACTTTCTTCTCGAGTGCACATGGAAAATTCTCCAAGGTAGATCACATACCAGGTCACAAAACAGCCCTTCATAAATATACAAGAATTGAGATCATACCATGCACACGTTCAGACCACAATTCTGTGAAACTTGAAATCAACCACAGGAAAAAGTCTGGAAAACCTACAAAAGCATAGAGGTTAGAGAACACCCTATGAAAGAAGGAATGGGTCAACCAGGCAATTAGAGAAGAAATTTTAAAAAAACATATGGAAACAAAGGAAAATGAAAATACAGCAATCCAAACGCTTTGGGATGCAGCAAAGGCAGTCCTGAGAGGAAACTACATTGCAATCCAGGCCTATCTCAAGACACGAGAAAAATCCCAAATACAAAATCTAACAGCACACTTAAAGGAAATAGAAGCAGAGCAGCAAAGACACCCCAAACCCAGCAGAAGAAGAGAAATAATAAAGATTAGAGCATAAATAAACAATAAATAATCTGACAAAACTGTAGAGCACACCAATGAAACCAAGAGTTGTTTCTTTGAAAAAATAATCAAAATTGATAAACCTCTCACCAGGATAGTCAAAAAGAAAAGGGAGATGACCCAAATAGATAAAATCATGAATGAAAATGGAATTATTACAACCAATCCCTCAGAAATACAAGCAATTATCAGGGAATACTATGAAAAATTATATGACAAAAAACTGGACAACCTGGAACAAATGGATAAATTCCTAAGCATCCACACACTTCCAAAACTCAAATAAGAAGAAA
>NW_024414187.1:0-2295 GCF_014898765.1 Herpailurus yagouaroundi | reverse complement strand
AAGCATCCACACACTTCCAAAACTCAAATAAGAAGAAAAAGAAAACTTGAACAGATCCATAACCAGCGAAAAAATTGAATCAATTATCAAAAATCTCCCAACAAATGAGAGTCCAGGACCAGATGGCTTCCCAGGGGAATTCTACCAGATATTTGAAGCAGAGATAATACCTATTCTTATCATGCTGTTTCAACAAAGAGAAATGGAAGGAAAACTTCCAGACTCATTCTATGAAGCCAGTATTACTTTGATTCCTAAACCAGAGACCCAGCAAAAAAAGAGAACTACAGGCCAATATCCCTGATGAATATGGATGCAAAAATTCTCTATAAGATACTAGCAAATTGATTTCAACAGCATATAAAAAGAATTATTCACCATGATCAAGTGGGATTCATTCCTGGGATGCAGAGCTGGTTCAACATTCACAAATAAATCATTGTAACACATCACATTAATAAAAGCAAAGATAAGAACCATATGATCCTGTCAATCAATGCAGAAAAAGCATTTGACAAAATCCAGCATCCTTTCTTAATAAAAACCGTCGAGAAAGTCGGGATAGAAAGAACATACTTAAACATCCAAAAAGCCATATGAAAGCCCACAGCTAATATCATCCTGAATGGGGAAAAACTGAGAGCTGTCCTCCTGAGATGAGGAACATGACAGGGATGCCCACTCTCGCCACTATTGTTTAACATAGTGTTGGAAGTCCTAGAATCAGCAATCAGATAACAAAATGAAATCAAAGGCATCAAAATTGGCAAGATGAAGTCAAACTTTCACTTTTTTTCAGATAACATGATATTCTACATGGAAAACCTGACAGACCCCACCAAAAGTCTACTAGAACTGACACATGAGTTCAGGAAAATCGCAGGATACAAAATTAATGAACAGAAATCAGTTGCATTCTTATACACTAATAATGAAGCAACAGAAAGACAAAGAAAGAAACTGATCCCGTTCACAATTGCACCAAGAACCATAAAATACCCAGGAATAAACCTAACCAAAGATGTAAAAGATCTGTATGCTGAAAACTATAGAAAGCTTACGAAGGAAATTGAAGAAGATACAAAGAAATGGAAAAACATTTGATGTTCATGGATTGGAAGAATAAATATTGTTAAAATGTCAATATTACCCAAATCAATCTACACATTCAATGCAATCCCAATCAAAATTGCACCAGCATTCTTCTCAAAGCTAGAACAAGCAATCCTAAGATTTGAATGGAACCACAAAAGACCCCGAATAGCCAAAGTAATATTGAAGAGGAAACCAAAGTGGGAGGCATCACAATCCCAGACGTAGGCCTTTACTTCAAAGTTGTGATCAAGACAACATGGTATTGGCACAAAAACAGACACATAGACCAATGGAATAGAATAGCGCCTCCAGAATTGGACCCACAAAAGTATGGCCAACTAATCTTTGACAAAGCAGGAAAGAATATCCAATGGAAAAAAGACAGTCTCTTTAACAAATGGTGCTGGGAGAACTGGACGGCAACATGCAGAGGAATGAACTAGACCACGTTCTTACACTTTTCACAGAAACAAACTCAAAAAGGATAAAGGACCTGAATGTGACACAGGAAACCATCAAAACCCTAGAGGGGAAAGCAGGAAAAATCCTCTCTGACCTCAGCCGCAGCAATTTCTTTCTTGACACATCCCCAAAGGCAAGGGAATTAAAAGCAAAAATGAACTATTGGTACCTCATGAAGATAAAATGCTTCTGCACAGCAAAAGCTGTTTGGTTTAATCAACAAAACTAAAAGGCAACCAACGGAATGGGAAAAGATATTTGCAAATGACATATCGGACAAAGGGCTAGTATCCAAAATCTATAAAGATCTCACCAAACTCCACACCCCAAACAAACAAATAATCCAGTGAAGAAATGGGCAGAAAACATGAATAGACGCTTCTCTAAAGAAGACATCCAGATGGCCAACAGGCACATGAGAAGATGCTCAACGTCGCTCCTCATCAGGGAAATACAAATCAAAACCACAATCGGATTTCACCTCACGCCAGGCAGAGTGGCTAAAATGAAGAAATCAGGAGACTATAGATGCTGGAGAGGATGTGGAGAAACGGGAACCCTCTTGCACTGTTGGTGGGAATGCAAATTGGTGCAGCCGCTCTGGAAAGCAGTGTGGAGGTTCCTCAGAAAATTAAAAATAGACCTACCCTATGACCCAGCAATAGCACTGCTAGGAATTTATCCAAGGGACACAGGAGTACTGATGCATAGGGGCACTTGTACCCCAATGTTCATAGC
>NW_024414186.1:1770-6489 GCF_014898765.1 Herpailurus yagouaroundi | reverse complement strand
ACCTGAGCTGAAGTCGGATGCTTAACCCACTGAGCCACCCAGGCGCCCCAGTAAAAAGGACTTTTTAGTTGATAACGGTGAGGTGCTGAATGAGGGGCTTTCTTTGCTTGTTACTTCCTACTTCCTTGTCAATAACCAGTAGAGGAGGCAAGGAGAGCCAGTGCATGGGTTTGCTTTTGGACATGGCTGGTCTTCCGGGTGGCTCTAGGACTGCCATCCTGCCGAGCGGATCTGCCTGACACACCGTACGAATGAAAGAATTCAAACCTGCCTAAGGAACTGTGACCCTGGCCACAGGAGCGTGATGCCACACGCATCTCCCGGGGAGGGGGTGGGTGGCCCTCCAACTCCAACTCGGCTCTCGCCCCCTGCTTGGGGTTCCTTGTCCTGTTCTCTTTCTGTGGGTCTACCTGTAGATCCTGTCTTTGTCTTCACACGTTCATGGCACACGCAAATGAGCGTGCACCTGCAGGCACACACCTCCCGCCATTAGCACACGGGTCCTGTCCACCTGTCTGCCACACTCGCCCTCCCGCTGTTCCTCAGACTCATCAGGCGCCCCGCACTCCGGAAGGTGCTTGCTGTTCCTCTGCCTGGAATGCACTTCCCCGGGTATCTCCGTGGGCTGCTCTCCACGATCCTTCTTGAACATCCCTGTTCAAGACCAGTGTACTGCTCCCCACCCCACCCCAGACGAGCTTTCTAATGCCCCTTCCTGGTTTCCATTTGCTCTATGACATCTACCACCGTTTTTGCATGCCGCGTATTTTCTCCTGCTTTTCTCCAGCAGAAAGTGGCCTCGAAGAGGGCAGGGATCTTTGCCTGTGTCACCCAGCGCTGTGCCCTGCATCTAGAACAGTGCCTGGGGCACATACTATGTACTTAAAGAATACTAGTTAACGAAATGAATGAACTGTCTTCCCACCACCCCTCTATCATTAGTTAGCATCCAGTACCTGTAAGAGGCTCTGGAGAGGGGAGAACAACGTCGAGCACAAGGAAGGGGGATCATGTTTATCAAGTGCCTGGCAGGGCGTCCCATCCATAGTACGCACTCAGTGAACACTATTTACCGGGTGAATGAAGAATGAATGGCCCTTTAGCGGAGACAGCAAATAGTCTGGGGGGGGGGGCAGACCCATTCCTTTCTGACAACTGAGGGTAAGTGCCTCCAGTGAAGTGTCCCCCAACAGTGGTGGGCGCTCCAGGGGTGCGACAGTGTGTGCTTTCCGACTCAAATGGTAACCGCGACACCAAATACTGCGGCAACGGCAGCAGCCAACGCTTGTTAAAGTATCTGTGTGCTCAGATATTACCTCTCGGCCTCAGCAAAAGTTTGCCACGCCCCGCTCCGTAGCAAGCAGATTTTTCTTCTGCTTCCTCCAACCGCTTCCTTGCAATTTTCTCCCCCAGCCTTCAAGGTCAGGGGTTGCCGCTTCCGGAAGGTGCCCCGCGACTCCCTGTGTGGTGCCAGCCACCGTCCTTTGCTGAGGAAGCCAGGCTGTGGTCTTGCTTGCATGCGAGAAGCCTTCCCTGACCATCTAGGGAGGTCCAAGCTCTTTCTCCCTTGGGCTTCCACAGAACTTTCTTCCCACCGGTCACCTTCCTGGGCTGGACCGTGTGCTCCTGGACTGCAGGCATTACATCGAATTCAGCTGTGTCCCCAGCCCCTCATACGGAGACGCGCCCCAAGTGCTGAATGAATAGGACGTAACCCCCGGGTGACCATTTTGAGTTGCCTCGCTCAAAATTTCTATGGCCTACGAAAGGGAGCGTGCTCTCTTCAGACAGAAGCTGCTTAAAACATCCTTTCAGGAGGCTTTTAATGTGACTTCACAAGCTTACGATGTGTTTGAGTTCTTTCGTTTCAGAATTAAAAAAATTGTTCTTCCCCAGAAATCCTTTAATGGCTGCTTACCTGAACTTGCCCTTGCTTTACCCTGTGCTCAGAGAAAATAGCTTACTCTGGGCCTTTCAGTGGTTATTTTTATTTTCCAAACTTCCAGACAGAAGCATTCTTTTGCTTTTGTTGTTCGATATAAAAGTAAGACTTAATCAACAATTTCAAGGATACTTCCAATACAGTAATTGAGTTAATGTGCAGGTTTTAATGGGTCTGTTCCCTCCGTCTGAATGTGTGAACGATCTCAGAGCAGAGTTCACGTCCCACCGCTCTGGGAGTGCGCTTTGTGGAGATTTATAAAGTGGCAGAGGAGACTATTTTACTCTAGAAGAAACGTATGGATCAGAGATACCAGAATTTGGAGATGATGAAAAATGGGAAAGAGCGTCTCTTTGTGGAAGTTGCCCCTCCCACTGGGGGTGGGAGGTGGGTCTGCGGCGGCGAGGGAGGTCCGGGAATCAGAGGAAACACTGATGGTCAAGAACAGAAAGGCAGCTGCGTGGCCAGGTCCCAGGCAGACGCTCCAAACCTCCCTCTTAGAAGGTACGTGTGTTCACAGGGGCCTCGGAGGCTGTCGGGTCCAGCCCTTTCATCTCAGAGAGCAACACGGCCAGTGAGGGGGAGGGGCCACTCAGGCCACGGGGAGCTCTGGACAGTGGGAGGGGCCCAGGACCTGCTCCAGGAGGTTCTGACTGCCAACTGCTGCAGGGAGACCGGGCGGCCCGCGGGAGTGGGTGGGTCCATCGAGCCTTACTCCAGCGGTATAGCAGGTGGTTTTATGTATTTTAGGTCAGGCTGTTTTAGTATTAATATAAAAATCACCACGAAGGCTCAGATAATTGGCTGACTGAGTGCCTTCACGTTCTCAGCACTATTATGCCTTTGGTTTTATTAAACAGCACTTACTATACATCAATGAATATTTCATTGGTCTTTCATTACTGAGTGAATCATTGAAAAATCACTGCCGCGGAGTTCACTTTACCCTGCCTCTCTTGAAATGGCATGGTGCTTGCCATCTCATTAACAGATATTTTTATGGCCATAATTTGGCTTCAAGATCACACAGTTAAAGAAATTTGGAATGCCACCATGTTAAACTTTTCTGTCTGGCCGTTAGCTGAAAGCTGACTAGAATTTCGTGGGCACCAAAATTACTCTAGTCTCAGAATTGACCTGTGCTCCTGAGCTGTCAATACAAAATATCTGGGGTCTATTAAGTCCCCTGAGTTTCTGAAAAAGCAATTTTCATGAGATACTTACTTTCCATTGCCTACCCAGGGAGACGGTATCTGAGCGACTTTTGAAGCATTTTGCTACAAAAGAGAGAGAGAGAGAGAGGGACGTAAGGACATCTATTTTGTGTTTTATTAATTCAGAAACAGATGGAAGTGTGATTTAGAGTACATTAATATTGATTGCAGCATTTCGGGAATGCACACTATGACACACACTCGATGAAAATAGCTGGTTAGGATAATTAGTGGGCTCCAATCAGGACCATGAAAGTCACTTGATGAAAGATCGTATACACTAAAAGGCCCAGTGAAATCAGACTCAGTTCTCCAAGAAGTGGTTTAATTATCCTCATCTGAAATTTATTCTGCAAAACAAGCTCTTCAGAGTGCTGGCAAGCTTTTCTCCTGTAGCTCCCCTGGCAAACTTGTTCCCCGGGAGGCGAGGTGGCCCGTAATTTCTGCCATCCCAGGAAGGTGCCGGGAGGCAGCAGCGGCGTTGTGTGGTCGATTCGGTTGCGAATCACCTTGATTTGCTATCTTGACAGGCCAATCCCTGTTTGGCAATGCAACTGGCCCAGGGCCGCGCTGCCTTGGGACACTAAGCATCTTTCTCTCTGAACGGGACCGGGCTGGTCTCAAAACCGGGCCTTCTGCATTTGGCGGAGCACACACTTCGCGGCTCTCAGCACCACCGCCTCAGGACAGTGGTCCGGCTCATTAGAATGACCTCCCCAGGTCAGAGCCCAAGGGGCACAGGACCAGTACCCCCGGGGGCACTGAACGCGACTCAGGCCGGCCTTTGCAGCGTCAAGACTGAGCTTACGCTCTTCCATTGCCTCCTGGGTTCCGGCCCAGCCCCCTTTGCAAATGGGGTGCTGGGCAGGGTGGGCATTTTCAGGAGCCCAGTGAGCACGCAATACTTCTCTGGAGACTCCAGGTTTTAATCTAAAAGAAGTTCAACACGCTGCCGGAAGAGCGACTTATTTAACATCTGTTTGGTATCACACTTGGGGGGATGGGACCCAGAACTCTGCTCTCACAAGCCCTCCAGGGCATCTAAATGCCCACTCAGGTTCGACGACCGCCTTTCTAGAGCACGGCTGGAGACCCGTGGACACAGGAAGGGATGGGCAGCTGTCGTGTGCCACCCGTTCAGCTACGTGAGCACCAGCTCCACGGCACGGTGAGGCCTTGGCGAGCTTGCCCTCTTCCCCACCCTAGTCAGCGTCCTCACACAGCTGTGCGATGTCACTCATGGGACTCGGGTGACGCATGTGAGGCCATGACTGGATTCATTTCAAATAACTTCTTTGGTGCAATTTAGTCAAGCAGTCTCATGCACTTGGCAGAAATAATAATAATAATAACAACAACAATAATAATAAAATCATCCTTCCCTTTTATGGCCGGACCAACAGGAACCTTGAGCCTTCTCAAGTCTAAATCATGGTCAGTGTTGGGGGGCAAATGAAGCAGAAACTTCACAGATCATGGAGCCAGTGACACTTTAGAGGCCAGACTAAGCATCCGGCTGGAAGTTTTTATCTGGGCTCGCTCTCCAAATCTGGCATTCTCTTT
>NW_024414186.1:0-1670 GCF_014898765.1 Herpailurus yagouaroundi | reverse complement strand
TTTCTTTCTTTCTTTCTTTCTTTCTTTCTTTCTTTCTTTCTTTCTTCGTGTGCTAATTTATTTTGGTAACCAAAGCAATCAGTTGTTTTAAAGTGCAGCCACCATACTCCAAGACTCCCCACGGCCAAAGGGAATGGCTATCCCCCCAGAGCCTGGGGTGGCTGCAGTGACTTCTCTCACTGTTGAGAAACTTCAGGACTGGCCGTTCACTTAACACGGCACTGGTCACAGCCACAGTCACAACCTGTGTCCCCTGGTGGGTCCGCCACGCACAGTGGGGGAGAAGGCATCGTTCCCCTGACTGCAACCAGGAAGATGCGAAGTGCCATTTTGCTTGGACCAAACCTGAGCTCTCTGCTGAGCCCTGAGGGAGAGACAGGAGGGCCACGGCCGGTGGGCATGCTAGGTGAAGCCTATGGCAGCAACGACCTTGACATTTAATAACATGCCTGCCGCGTCTCATTAGTGATTTCATTCACTAGGTACTTACAAATTATACAAAATAAGGATTACCTTAAAATATTCCATCAGTGATCTGGAGTACTTCATGGCATGGTCCTTCTTCAGCTTAAACATCCGCAAGTAGAGAAGTGATAAACATCTGTAGCTGTGGTGATGAGGAAGGATTATGTTAATGCCGGTGCGTAATGAAAGCTACACGTTGTCAACAAAATGCTGATTCATAGTTTGCGGTTCCCCTCCTACGGTTCTTGAGGAACACCAGTGCAAAAAGAAAAATTTTCAAAAGAGAAGGGGTAAGCATTAAAATCCCATCTTGATAAGGCTATAAATTAGGAGAGTAAATGTTTAGTCAGCGACTGAAGAAATCCATTAGTTATCCTTTAATAGTTTAATGGAAAACAAGAATAATGATCTGGGGTAAGCAGCTTAAGTCGATCTGGAGTTTTCAAATCCTTCTGTGACATTTCAGCTGTTTCATAGCCTCCATGAGACTTACCATAATACTGCCAGCTTTTTGTCCCCGTCCGAAGCCAGGGGGCTCGCAAAGTTCTTCAGTCTCATCGCGTACCTTTGGAGAGAAAGGACAAGCTCGAGTGCCATCTGTGTGACCCCTCAGAAGCTCCCATGCCTCGGTGCCACATTTGCTCTGGGTGAGAGAACGAAAGCACGGGCGAGAGCATGCTTTCCCGGACACGTGCAAAATGACGATGGACAGAGTGACATACAGAAGGGAGCTCTGGAGAGGTCAGCTGAAGCGGGAGCCCGTGTGCCAGGGCAGGGCCGTGGAAGGTCTGCTAAACACCGGCAAAGGCATAAGAAAGAACGAAAGCTTGCCATTTGCCAGGACATGGACGGAGCTGGAGAGCATACTGCTTAGTGAAATGTCAGAGACAGACAAATTCACTCGTATGTGGCATTTAAGAAACAAAACAAACAAGCCAAGGGAGGAAAAAAGAAGAGAGAGAGAGAGACAAACTGAGAAACACTCTTCACTCTAGAGGACAAAGTGATGGCGAGGGATGGGGAGATGCGTGGAAGAGGTGACGGGGGGATTGAGGAGGGCACTTGTGATGAGCACAGGGTGACGTATGGAAGTGTTGGATCACTATACTGTGCACCTGAAACTAATAGGACATTGTAGGTTTATTAACTGCAATTTATTAAGGGGCAGAGAGACAGGGAGACACAGAATGTGAAGCAGGCTCCAG
>NW_024414185.1:518-2449 GCF_014898765.1 Herpailurus yagouaroundi | reverse complement strand
TCTTCATGGGGTCCCAATAGTTCATTTTTGCTTTTAATTCCCTTGCCTTTGGGGATGTGTCAAGTAAGAAATTGCTGCAGCAGAGGTCAGACAGGTTTTGTCCTGCTTTCTCCTCTAGGGTTTGATGGTTTCCTGTCTCACATTCAGGTCCTTTATCCATTTTGAGTTTATTTTTGCGAATGGTGTAAGAGAGTGGTCTAGTTTCATCCTTCTGCATGTTGCCGTCCAGTTCTCCCAGCACCATTTGTTAAAGAGACTGTCTTTTTTCCATTGGATATTCTTTCATGCTTTGTCAAAGATTAGTTGGCCATACGTTTGTGGGTCTAGTTCTGGGGTTTCTATTCTATTCCATTGGTCTATGTGTCTGTTTTTGTGCCAATCCCATGCTGTCTTGATGATTCCAGCTTTGTAGTAGAGGCTAAAGTCTGAGATTGTGATGCCTTCTGCTTTGGTCTTCTTCTTCAAAATTACTTTGGCTATTCGGGGCCTTTTGTGGTTCCATATGAATTTTAGGATTGCTTGTTCTAATTTTGAGAAGAATGCTGGTGGAATTTTGATTGGGATTGCATTGCATGTGTAGATTAATTTGGGTAGTATTGACATTTTAACAATAATTTATTCTTTCAATCCATGAGCATGGAATGTTTTTCCATTTTCTTGTCTTCAATTTCCTTCATAAGCTTTCTATAGTTTTCAGAATACAAATCTTTTACATCTTTTTTTCTAGGTTTATTCCTAGGTATTTTATGCTTCTTGGTGCAATTGTGAATGGGATCAGTTTCTTTATTTGTCTTTCTGTTGCTTCATTGTTAGTGTATAAGAATGCAAGTGATTTCTGTACATTGATTTTGCATCCTGCGACTTTGCTGAATTCCTGTGTCAGTTCTAGCAGACTTTTGGTGGAGTCTAACGGATTTTCCATGTTATGATATCATGTCATCTGCAAAAAGTGAAAGCTTTACTTCATCTTTGCCAACTTTGATGCCTTTGATTTCTTTTTGTTGTCTGACTGCTGATGCTAGCACTTCCAACACTATGTGAAGCAACAGTGGTGAGAGTGAGCATCCCTGTCGTGTTCCTGATCTCAGGGAAAAAGCTCTCAGTTTTTCCCCATTGAGGATGATATTAGCTGTGGGCTTTCCATAAATGGCTTTTATGATGTTTAAGCATGTTCCTTCTATCCCGACTTTCTTGAGGGTTTTTATTAAGAAAGGATGCTGAATTTTGTCAGATGCTTTTTCTGCATCGATTGACAGGATCATAAGGTTCTTATCTTTTCTTTTATTAATGTTATATACCACATTGATTGATTTGCGAATGTTGGACCAGCCCTGCAGCCCAGGAATGAATCCCACTTGATCATGGTGAATAATTCTTTTCATATGCTGTTGAATTAGATTTGCTAGTGTCTTATTGAGAATTTTTGCATCCATATTCATCAGGGATATTGGCCTGTAGTTCCCTTGTTTCGCTGGGTCTCTGTCTGCTTTAGGAATCCAAGTAATGCTGGCTTCATAGAATGAGTCTGGAAGTTTTCCTTACCTTTTTATTTTTTGGAACAGCTTGAGAAGGATAGGTATTATCTCTGCTTTAAATGTCTGGTAGAAATCCCCAGGGAAGCTATCTGGTCCTGGACTCTTATTTGTTGGGAGATTTTTGATAACTGATTCAATTTCTTCACTGGTTATGGGTCTGTTCAAGTTGTCTACTTATTCATGTTTGAGGTTTGAAGAGTGTGGGTGCCTAGGAATATGTCCATTTCTTCCAGGTTGTCCAGTTTGTTGGCATATATATTTTTTCATAGTATTCCCTGATAATTGCTTGTATTTCTGAGGGATTGGTTGTAATAATTCCATTTTCATTCATGATTTTATCTATTTGGGTCATCTTCCTTTTCTTTTTGAGAAGCCTGGCTAGAGGTTTATCAATTT
>NW_024414185.1:0-418 GCF_014898765.1 Herpailurus yagouaroundi | reverse complement strand
TGGGTTTTTGTTTATAAATTTTTTTTTTTTTTTAAAAAAAAAAAAAACCGCAAATCTTGGTTTTATTTATCTGCTCTACAGTTTTTTTTTTTTTTTTTAGGTTCTATGTTGTTTATTTCTGCTCCGATCGTTATTATTTCTCATCTTCTTCTGGGTTTGGGGTGTCCTTGATGTTCTGTTTCTATTTCCTTTAGCTGTGCTGTTAGATTTTGTATTTGGGATATCTTGTTTCTTGAGATTGGCCTGGATTGAAATGTATTTTCCTCTCAGGACTGCCTTCCCAAAGCATTTGCATTGTTGTCTTTTCATCTTCATTTTTTCCATATATTTTTAAATGTCTTCTGTAATTGCCTGGTTGACCCACTCATTCTTTAGTAGGGTGTTCTTTAACCTCCATGCTTTTGGAGGTTTTCCAGAC
>NW_024414184.1:516-10379 GCF_014898765.1 Herpailurus yagouaroundi | reverse complement strand
GAGTGTGATGCTAAGTGAAATAAGCCATACAGAGAAAGACAGATACCATATGGTTTCACTCTTATGTGGATCCTGAGAAACTTAACAGGAACCCATGGGGGAGGGGGAGGAAAAAAATAAAAAAAGAGGTTAGAGTGGGAGAGAGCCAAAGCATAAGAGACTGTTGAGAACTGAGAACAAACTAAGGGTTGATGGGGGGTGGGAGGGAGGAGAGGGTGGGTGATGGGTATTGAGGAGGGCACCTTTTGGGATGAGCACTGGGTGTTGTATGGATACCAATTTGACAATAAATTTCATATATAAATTTAAAAAAGTAGGTATTTGATAACTGTCCTTTTCCTTTTCCTGAATTAATAAGAGATAGACAATGTGTATTCTTCAGCACTGATTTTAGCAGGGAGTGAAATACTGGTTAAAACTTTATTACACAAATTTCCATTAATGGCTAGAACTTTTGAGAATATAGATTATATATCATTATCAATCATTTAGTACCTTAATAATTGTGAATCAGGGTAATTGTTAGTTTGGATATTTCAAGGTGTGAAAAACAACTAGTTCCAAGTTGGCTTACTTCTCATTTCTTAAATGCACCTCTTTACCTTTTCTATGTTTTCCTTGACCTAGAAAGTTTACCATCCCTCTCTGTCAATCCAAAGACTGGACATACACTAAAGGCCAGTTGCAAAGGAAAATGCATCTTTTTTTAATGTTTATTTTTGAGAGATATTGTGTGAGCCGGGGAGGAGCAGAGAGAGGGGGAGACACAGAATCTGAACAGGTTCGAGGCTGTCATCACAGAGCCCAATGCAGGGCTCAAACTCATAGACCACAAGATCATGACCTGAGCTAAAGTCGGATAGTCAACCAACTGAGCCACCCAGGTACCCCAACAAAGGCAAATGTAATGTCAGAATGAAAGGGGTTTCTGTAATCACTATATTCAGAGGCCCCATTTTATAGGTGAAAAAACTGAGGCCCAGGACAAAAAAGAACCCTCCTAAGGCCACACGTCTTGGAAGTGATAGGGGTAGGACTAAACCAGCAGCTTCTGCTTACCAGTCAAGCGTTCTTTGCCATGCTTCTGGGATGTCTCGCATTTACTACCTCCTCTAGGAATCCTTCCTGCACTTGAGGGAAGTGTCTTCTTCTTACACCTCAAAGTACATTCATGATTCTATCTTTTACCTTATCTTTTTCTTCTGCCAATTCTTCCTTTATGAACTAATACATTTCCAAGGGTTTTACCTCTCCTGTATACAGGAGACTGCCAGATTGCTCTTCCCAGCCTTATCTTCTTCTTAAGGTGCAAACTTTCATTCCAAAGTGTGCATTACTCCTCACCCAGCCTCCCTCCTGATATCTCTATTTCTTTCTGTAGCATATTTCCCATCCCTGTAAGTCAAGCTCATGACTGTATAATCCTTTTCTCTTCAATTTCCTCTTATGTAAGTCCCAAACAGTCTTTAAGACCTTTCCTAGCTCCTTCTGCAGTGTTTCTATTATCCACTCATCTATCTCCTTTGCCTTCTTCCTGCTACTGCCAGGGACTCATTACCCCTTGTCTGGATGTCCTCCAAACCATTCTATGCAATTCTGCCAAGTGAATCTCCCTAAAGCACATTTCTGTATTCATTTCAATCATCAGTAATTGTGCTCTGGGTAAACCTCATGAGTTATGAGATCTTGATGGTGTTTAGCCTGGGTCATATCATTCCCTTTATCAAAAAGGAAAAAAAAAAAGCCCCAATTGCCTCCAGAATTAAGTCCATAAACTTCATTCCAGCATTGAACACACTGCATAGATGGGTCTAACTGACTTTTTTTTCCCTATCCTTATCTTTCTGAAACACAAACGGTTATGTATTGAAAGAGTTTATCTCTTCACCTGGATATATCCCAATTCTTCCATTTGTGGCCTGGACCTCATTCCCCTCTACTTCCTGAAGAAATCTTGCTCCTTTGATTCCCACTCTCCCTTTTTCATGTATGGTCAGCCTGTTATACTTTCCTTTGCCCTACTTCCATCCTTTTGTTTACAGACTGGCTCAGGTCTTTCTAGTCTTGAAAACAACCTTTCCCAGACCTGTATTCATCTTTAGATAGTACCGTCGCTTCTTTCATAGCTAAACTACTTTGAAAAGTTGTCTACACTCACTGTTTTTATTCTACCACCTTCTGTTCACAAGTACAACCCATAACCATCTAATTCTGTCCCCCCACCACATCCCTCAAGTGACTCTGGTCAACATTAGCAATTATTTAATTATTTAAAGTAATAAATTTTTCCAGTTCTTATCTTACTTCACCTCTGGGTTAGTGTGCTAAGGCTGCCGCAACCAAGTATCACAAACTGAGGACCTTAAAACAACAGAAATCCTGTCATAGTTCTTGGGACTAGATGTCTGAAAGCAAGGTGTTTACAAGGCCATTCTCATTCTCAAGGCTCTAGGAAAGAATCCGTCCTTGCCTCTTCCTAACTTCTGGTGGTTGCCAGCAACCCTTGGCATTTCTTGTCCCATAGATGCATCATTCAATCTTTGCCCACCATCTGCATCACAGCGTTTTTCCTGTGGCCTCTGAATCTGCATGGCCTTCTTATAGAGACACCATTCATTGGATTTAAGGCCTGCTTGAATCTAGTATGACTTCCTCTTGCCTAATTACATCTGCAAAGACTCTGTTTCCAAATGAGGTTGAGGTCCTGAATGGACATGAATGGGGGGTGGGCACAACATTCAACTCAGTACATCCTTTCCTCAGCACTTAACACTGTTGACCACTGCTTCCTGCTCAAAATTCTCTCCTTCCTTTGTTACGGAATCAGGCTGGAATGCTGGCCTGGTGGAAAAACCAAGCAGCACTCAGAGACCTTGGTGGATTGGAGATTTATTTAACACCAGCGGGCTCAGACGAGACTGTTTCTCCAAAGGTCTGAGCCTGGAATGCAAGTGGGGAGGGTAATTTATAGCCGACAGCCTCCATATCCGTGGGGGGGTTTCCCATGCACAGCAAACAAAGGAAGAAGAAAGCGGAGGAGGGGTCTCTAAGCTAGAGACCAGAGTTTGTTTCAGTCCAATCAGCCATCTTTGGTGTACTTTATCTACTTCTCCAACATTCCCCCCATTTGATGCCTTTAAAAAAATTTTAGTAGGCATCACCTTTCAGTTGTACAGGTTGGTACTCTTGGAAGGCTAAGATATGTGCAGTAGTTTGGCAAGCAACAGTGTTTTCAATAAAATGTACAATGGCATTCAGTATACAGGGGCTGATGGATACAAGTAAAATTATGGAGAGGAGGGGCCCCACCAGGGCAGGAAGCCAGGATGCCCAATCTGTGAGATCCCATCCTTTCCATTGATTGATATTTTCCTGTTGTCTATGTTGAATTCTTTCCTTGAGTTCCTTGACCTTTGTTGTAACTATTCCCGGCTGGTTTACAAAATAGCAACATCCCTCCCCCAGAAAGATGCAAGTCCCTCCTTTTTCTGAAGTAAGGAAGTCGAGGGCTCGTCTATTTTGGAGGGTCACTGCCACCAGAGAGTTTATTTGGCTTTGTAAGGTTACAGAGAATCTGCCACCTGTTCCATGTCTTCATTTAGCTCTTGAGATAGTCTATGGTAGAGTCCTATGTATGAACCTATGCCCCCTATTCGAGTTCCTATTCCTGTCAAAATTCCTGCTCCTATCAGAACAGGTAGCAGGATGTCCTGTTTAGTCCGAGACTTGGGGCTAAAGGCTGTTAGGAGCTGATCTTCAGTGTGTACGGATATCTCTGGGGTTAGGAAGATGGAATAACATATCTGAGTCCAGTTGGCCTCTAAGCATCGGTAGCCCAAATTAGAACATAGATAGAACACCCCAGGGGTTGAACAAAGGGTTGTATTCCTCTTTAAGGTTATATTTATTCCGTATAGAGAGGTACCATTCATACCTTCAGAGACTGTACAGATTAGATTGTTGGCATTTTTGAGACAGATCCCAGTGGCCAGGGGTCCAATTAAGACAGAAGTGTTGGTTTTGAGATTTTCAGGAGCTTCCCAGGTCAAAGGGATAGTAGTGACTAAGTAAGCCCTCCAGCTAAGGGGAAGCACATACAGCAGGTTTGGATGTGATTATCTATTTTATAGAGGACTGGTAGAGTAGTGTTAGTCCAACACTGGAGTGGGGAATTGGTAAGCATCTGATTGAGGGCTGAAAGGCTCAAATCCTGGTAGGCTGCCAGGGGTAGTGGTTCCCTTTATGGCTTATATTACTCTGTCCCGGGTATCCTTTATAACCTTTTGAAGGGTCCTGTCTTGCATCCCTTTCCTATCCAAGATTCCCCCATTGAGGAAGGTAAGTGTAGAAAGCTTACCTCTCTGGAGGCCCTTGTTGTGACATGGGTTCCTGACATTTTGGGTGATCTCTATGGTCCAGTATTTAGTCTTTGGGGCACCAGCTGACTGACAGACAGTGGGTGTTTTTTTTCCTTGTAGCAATCTTTGTGGAGGGAGGTGAAGGCACTGGATGCCCTTGACCCCCTTATTGTCATATAACAATCCTGGGGGAAAAGTGACTAAGCGGCAGTTGTGAGGGTGAGAGAAGTTATTATATTAAGGCAATACTTAATAATCCTCCCATGCAGAGGAGGTATGTGAGATCCAGCATGCATCTTTTGTCCCATGTCCAGCTTGTTGGTGCAGTCTCTATCAGCCAACAGTAAGAAGTAAGATCAGGGCTATGACACCAGTGAGGGGCAAGGGCTGGCAGATTTGCCTCTGAACCCCTGGGCTCAGTCCATGTGTTGATTCCTCAAGCTTCACCCATGCGCAGGCCAGCCAGCTTCCAGGGTGTGGCTGGAGCAGGGCTGGAGATCTCAGGGGCCAGTGTCTTTTTGAGGGTCAGTTTAAGCAGGTTGACTGGATCTGGATCACTTCGCTAGGTTGAGGGTTCCTTTGAGTTGGCCTTCTTAGCTCTGGAGTGATGGACCCATGGGGTGATACCTGAAAATGAATCCTGTATTTGGTTGTATATCTGTAAAGTCCACCTCCAAGTCTTTGAAAGTGGCGGGTTTCTGGTAACTATCAGATCAGGTTTAGGGAAGATATGGTTTGCATATTTAGAGATCCATCCTGTTTTCCAGTTGTTTAAATAATCATATACCCATGGGGTCTTATTATTATCCCCATAGTATAACAAGCACAGAAGATTGCCTATATATGAAATACTGTGACAATTTTCTGAAGGTTATCTCAAGTTGTCTAGTTTAGGCAAACAACAAACATTTAAAGGCAATTATAACTAGAATTTGACATCCATAACAGTGCACTGTTGAAACATAGTTGTACTCTCTAACCCACCCCCCTTCCAGAGATAGCCAAATTGAGACCAATGCATTTGTAGGATAAATCCAGTCTTAACAAATATGGCCTAATTATTTACATAAGCTCAGCAAGAATAGCGATTGGTCATGAGGATCTTTTAAAGTTTGCTTTCATGGAACCTTTTATAAGGAATCACCGAGTTGAACTTTTAGTAGCCTCTCCAGGCCAGAAGCCAAGCCAAATACTTGCCATCAGACAGGGCTGCAATACCTGTAGAATTGGGCAAATTCCTCTTCTTGAGGTCCCCAAGATATCCTGAGGTTCCTGCACCTGCCAGGAAGTGACCTTCTTTATCTACCTGGTGAGGCTGCTGGGAACTCTGTAAGCAAGGCACCAGGCCAACATTTCCAAGGGGCTTTATGGCTCCATGCTTTATAAAGCTGATCCTAATTCCTTAAAGCTGTCTGGTCATATCTGAGTCTATGAATGTTATACTCAAATATGACATTCCAGTCAAAGCCTTGGTAAAGTAACCAGTATTTCCAAATGGTGACCTGTTATAAGATGAACAGATTCTTATTGAACTTATGCAAACAATTGTAATTGCCATGAAAGAAAGAATACTCATTGAGAGTTTTGAATTTCATGGGAATTATGTAGAGACAAAAGATAAATGCTTCAGTTTACAAACGCATACTTTATGAAATTTTTGTATGTCATATATATTTTAAGAGAAAGTTTCCTTAATCTGGAAGAAGAAACATTAGGGAACCAACAATATTTTCAACAGAATCACAAAACTATAATCTTCCTCAGTTTATTTAATCCCATGTTTTTAATTCCTGTTCAATTTGAATGCAGCATTTTAGTTCTGGAAATTTTTACCCATTTTAGTATTAATCTTAAAGATGTCGAATACCTGTATTTATCCACAAAGTCCTTTTTATAAATCTCCTTGAAGAAGAAATATGTTTTGTGAGAGAATAAGAACAATTATAAATGGCAAAGTCTCAGAAATAGACATCGTTAAAGATCTGATGAGAGTTCATTATGATGCAATTGACAAAGAAATTCGGTTATTTCTGTGACACATAACATCTCGAGTGATCAGAATATTAAGTGATGACCTTATATCAAAACATTAAAATTTTAGGAATTGCATATATTCGGGCAGTTACAGCATTTAACTGTGCAATAAAATCTAAGGTTTACCATTGTATGACAGAGCTTTTCCAAGTAACTTAACATCCCAAATAAAAGGGCCTAATTGGTCAAGAAGACTTCATTTACCATTTAAATCCTGGGAAGTTTGTTAAAACCCCAGAAGTCATAAGTGCATCCTAAATAGGATTACAGATCATTACAAATCCTACAATTTTATATATTCAACCAAAGTGGAAATAAAAGATTCCAAAGGTGAATGTATAGCATTATACAGTTGTTATCAAAACCTAGCTCCTTTAACATTTAGAGGTTTTCACTAAGAAATCAAATACCTGATAGAGATGAGACCTAAAACTTTGATTTTCATGGAGGATAAACCTTTGTTTGCATGGTCTTATCAAAAGCAGATCAACAGTTCAAGAAAATTTTGTCATTTGAGCAGAGAGAAAAAGAGGATTTTAACCTTATACCAGTGTACTATTAAAATTTCATTCATCTCAACCTTCTATAACTTTCTTTTGCTTCTAAATTTTGTTCCAAAGCCATTTTTTTCCAAATAACCAGTCTCACTTGGGACAAAATTACTTTATTCTACCCTCAACAAAACTGTATTTACACTCCTTATATCTTTGTTATATACCTCCTATTTTTTTACATACAGAGTTGTTTTCTTCATTTTTATCAGTCTTAAGTACATTTAGCAGAATTTTAACTCTTAGGAAACCTTAGTCTCCAACTGAGGACTTAGTAACCAATTGAGAGGTGTTTACATCAGAATTTTCTTAGATGGCAAATTCATGAACCAATTAAGTACAAAGCATGATTTCCAATTGTTCTGAATAAGCTTAATTTCTCAGCAATAAGAAGTTAAAAACACAAACCTATGTTCAATAATCAAAGTTTTAGCATTCCATCCTATTTGGAAACTTTCAGGTTACCAAGGCCCTTGACAGTTATCTTAACAATTATCCATGAAAACTTTGACACAGACAGAATTAATTATCATTAACAAATTGCAACAGAGATAACATGAGATTATTTGACCTTTGCTGATAACTTTAAAGACAGGTCCAGGGGCGCCTGGGTGGCGCAGTCGGTTAAGCGTCCGACTTCAGCCAGGTCACGATCTCGTGGTCCGGGAGTTCGAGCCCCACGTCAGGCTCTGGGCTGATGGCTCAGAGCCTGGAGCCTGTTTCCAATTCTGTGTCTCCCTCTCTCTCTGCCCCTCCCCCGTTCATGCTCTGTCCCAAAAATAAATAAACGTTGAAAAAAAAATTTAAAAGACAGGTCCAATAAACTTATATTAGTTTAAACAATGAATACGTTTCACCTGCATCCACCTAAAAGTCAATTTTTCCCCATTGTCAATTTTCATTTGGGGCACCAGTGGAGATATCTGAAATGGGTGGTCCAAGGTGGAGGTGCATTTTGCTCCTTGACTTGGAGGGTGGGAGGAGGAACCAATGGTGCCTGAGACACTGAGGATGTTATAGAGCCACACCCAAGTTGGTGCAGAAACATGAGGGGGAGGGGAAGGCAGAAGCAGCAACTGCTTGGAAATATTCCTTAAAGTCCCTGTCCCGAGGTAGACTAACCACAGTTGGCTCCAATTATAGCTGTTAACCTGGGAAATGAGGGAGAATCCCTCACACCTATTAAGCAGAGGAAGAGGGAGAGAGAGTCAGTGTCCCCTTTTAGTCTGGTTCTATCTCAGCGAGACCAATAAGGTCCTCTTCTCAAGGTTTCTCCTGATTTCCACTGGGTTTTGGGAACTTTCCCTGGTTGGGGCATTTATTCTTTTTAATGTCCTTTCCCCTTGCAGCTGGGCATATTTATGGCCTTCTCAGCCCCCTACTCTGATCCCCCTGAGGGCCTCTTGATATCAGCGGATGTGGACCGGTATCTGGAGAGCACCTGCACCTGGTTGAGGGCACAATCTGGCTGTGGGGCCTTATGGGGGAGGGTTTTCTGGCCTGGAAGGGGAGGAGAAATGGGCGGCTGCCATGGGTAGGAGTTTCAAGCTCAGGGGAGAGGGGAGGGAGCCTAAAGAGTCATGAAGAGGGGAACATTAGGGGAGTGGTGGGTCGCTTCTTTGGTTCCCTGGGTGAGTCTCCAGATAAAGCGGCTAAAACCTTGCCTGGCTCTCATGGCTCCGTCCCGACCCCCAATGCTCCCATGAGGCTGAGTCACAAAGAGAGACAGGGGCACTCCTCCCAATGAGGAGACAAGCCAGATGCCCACCTGGCCATGTCCCGAAGGAATCCAGGCGACGCTCAGCCCAAGGGTCCCAGCCCTGCGACCCATGATCAAAAACATTCTGATACCACCACAGACCAATCGCCATCCATCATGGAATTGCAGACGGGCCCACTCAGACTCCATGGCCCCCTGAGTACCCCAAGGCCACCTGCCTGTGGAGCCATAGAATCAAACTATGCAGGCAAGCTAGATCGAATCCCACATTCACATTCACATACACACCAGAGGTTATTATATTCCCTACCAAAGAATCCCTACCTGTGAGACTTCTGAAGTCTTGGGAAGTGATCAGGTCCCCCTTCCACTCTTTTTTTTAATTATGAAATTTATTGTCAAATTGGTTTCCATACAACACCCAGTGCTCATCCCAAAAGGTACCCTCCTCAATACCCATCACCGACCCCCACCTCCCTCCCAACCCCCATCAACCCTGAGTTTGTTCTCAGTTTTTAAAAGTCTCTTATGCTTTGGCTCTCTCCCTAACCTCTTTTTTTTGTCCCCTCCCCCCATAGACTTCTGTTAAATTTCTCAGGATCCACATAAGAGTGAAAACATATGGTATCTGTCTTTCTCTGTATGACTTATTTCACTTAACGTAACACTCTCCACTTCCATCCACGTTGCTACAAAGGGCCATATTTCATTCTTTCTCATTGCCACGTAGTATTCCATTGTGTATATAAACCACAATTTCTTTATCCATTCGTCATTTGATGGACATTTAGGTTCTTTCCATAATTTGGCTATTGTTGAGAGTGCTGCTATAAACATTGGGGAACAAGTGCCCCTATGCATCAGCACTCCTGAATCCCTTGGGTAAATTCCTAGCAGTGCAATTGCTGGGTCATAGGGTACGTCTACTTTTAATTTTTTGAGGAACCTCCACACAGTTTTCCAGAACAGCAACACCAGTTTGCATTACCACCAACAGTGCAAGAAGGTTCCCATTTCTCCACATCCTCGCCAGCATCTATAGTCTCCTGATTTGTTCATTTTGGCCACTCTGACTGGCTTGAGGTGATATCTGAGTGTGGTTTTGATTTGTATTTCCCTGATGAGGAGCTACGTTGAACATCTTTTCATGTGCCTGTTGGCCATCTGGATGTCTTCTTTTTTTTTTTTTTTTTTTTTTTT
>NW_024414184.1:0-416 GCF_014898765.1 Herpailurus yagouaroundi | reverse complement strand
AACAGTCTCTTATGCTTTGGCTCTCTCCCACTCTAACCTCTTTTTTTATTTTTTTCCTCCCCCTCCCCCATGGGTTCCTGTTAAGTTTCTCAGGATCCACATAAGAGTGAAACCATATGGTATCTGTCTTTCTCTGTATGGCTTATTTCACTTAGCATCACACTCTCCAGTTCCATCCACGTTGCTACAAAAGGCCATATTTCATTTCTTCTCATTGCCACGTAGTATTCCATTGTGTATATAAACCACAATTTCTTTATCCATTCATCAGTTGGTGGACATTTAGGCTCTTTCCATAATTTGGCTATTGTTGAGAGTGCTGCTATGAACATTGGGGTACAAGTGCCCCTATGCATCAGTACTCCTGTGTCCCTTGGATAAATTCCTAGCAGTGCTATTGCTGGGTCATAGGGTAG
>NW_024414183.1:527-1471 GCF_014898765.1 Herpailurus yagouaroundi | reverse complement strand
ACGGGCCAGGGACGTCGCCAGGGCCGAGGCGACTCCAGTCTCGTGATCTCCCTTGAGGTCTGAAGTGAGGGGCCATGCCAGGAGGCGGCTCAATTGCAGGGTTAGCGTTCGAGGGAGGCTAAGGTTTCGGTGGAGGTTCCCAGTTCAGGGTAGGGTTAAGGTTAGGGTTAGCTCCCAGGAGGCTCCAGGCGCCGAACCCTCAGCAGGGCAGTAGTCTCAGCCAAGGTCTGAGTTGAGGGCACACGGGACGGTGCCGGTCATGATCCATCTTTGGCTGTCAAGGCCATACACGTCGATCCCCCCTGGTCGAGGAGGCCTCCGGAATCCTCTCCGACAGCTAAGGCTGGTCTGGGAAACGACATGGGGAGCTTCCATCCTCCATGCCGAGTCAGCCTGCCCCGTATCTGGGCTCCAGGCGCGTGATGTTGTCAGACGTTGCAATTGGGTCCAACGGGGAGAGAGCCTTAGCTAGGGTTAGGGTTCGGGCTAGGGACGTCGCCAGGGCCGCAGCGACTCCGGTCTCGTGATCTCCCTCTAGGGCTGAAGTGAGGGCCCGTGCCAGAAGGCGGCTCAATTGCAGGGTTAGGGATCGAGTCAGCCTTAGGTTTCCGTGGAGGGTCCAGTTTGGGGTAGGGTTAGGGTTAGGGTTAGCACCCAGGAGGCTACAGGCGCCAAACCCGCAGCAGGGCAGTGGTCTCCGCGAAGGGCTGAGTTGAGGGCACAAGGGACGGTGCCGGTCAGGATCCGTCTTTGGCTTCCAAGGCCACACTCGTCGATCCGCCACTGGTCGAGGAGGCCTCCGGAATCCTCAGGGGCAGCTGCAGCCGGGCCTGGGAAACGACATGGGGAGCTTCCAGCTGCCGTGCCATGTCAGTCTACAATGCTTCTGGACATCAGACGAGTGATGTTGTCAGAAGTTGGAATGGGGTCCCCATGGGGAGAGA
>NW_024414183.1:0-427 GCF_014898765.1 Herpailurus yagouaroundi | reverse complement strand
GCAGGGCAGTAGTCTCCGCCAAGGTCTGAGTTGAGGGCACAAGGTACGGTGCCGGTCAGGATCCATCTTTGGCTGCCAAGGCCATACAGTTCGATCTCCCCTGGTCGAGAAGGCCTCCGGAATCCTCTCGGACAGCTGCAGGCTGGCTTGGGAAACGACATGGGGAGCTTCCAGGTTCCATGCCGAGTCACCCTGCCCAGCATCTGGGCTCCAGGCGCGTGATGTTGTCAGAAGTTGCAATTGGGTCCCATGGGGAGAGAACCTTAGCTAGGGTTAGGATTCGGGCTAGGGACGTCGCCAGGGCAGCAGCGACTCCGGTCTCGTGTTCTCCCTCGAGGGCTGAAGTGAGGGCCCGTGCCAGAAGGCGGCTCAATTGCAGGGTTACTGATCGAAGCAGGCTTAGGTTTCCGTGGAGGGACCCGGTTTG
>NW_024414182.1:265-1000 GCF_014898765.1 Herpailurus yagouaroundi | reverse complement strand
CTTGGCTGGTATTTAAGGAGCCCATGCGCAGCTCACAGATTCCTGCCACATCCCTCCCACATAACGCATCCCTCTGTTGCAATTCCATTCTTCATTTTCCGAAAGCATTACAAATTCTTACAACTCTGCCTTCCCTCAGGATGTTATTCCAGCTCTTACTGCCTTCCTCTCCATTTTCATCCTCTCAAAATCCTTCATACTTTTTTATTACAACTTTTTTAAAAAATTTACATGCTGGGACGCCTGGGTGGCGCAGTCGGTTAAGCGTCCGACTTCAGCCAGGTCACGATCTCGCGCTCCGTGAGTTCGAGCCCCGCGTCAGGCTCTGGGCTGATGGCTCAGAGCCTGGAGCCTGTTTCAGATTCTGTGTCTCCCTCTCTCTCTGCCCCTCCCCCGTTCATGCTCTGTCTCTCTCTGTCCCAAAAATAAAATAAAAAACGTTGAAAAAAAAAATTTTTTAAATTTACATGCAAATTACTTACCATATAGTGCAACAATGATTTCAGGAGTAGGTTCCTTAGTGCCCCTTGCCCATTTAGCCCATCCCCCCTCCCACAACCCCTCCAGTAATCCTCAGTTTGTTCTCCATATTTATGTCTCTTCTGTTTTGTCCCCCTCCCTGTTTTCATATTATTTTTGTTTCCCTTCCCTTATGTTCATCTGTTTTGTCTCCCTAAGTCCTCATATAAGTGAAGTCATATGATTTTTGCGTCTTTCTCTGACTGGCTAATTTCA
>NW_024414182.1:0-165 GCF_014898765.1 Herpailurus yagouaroundi | reverse complement strand
TTATCCATTCATTCATTGATGGACATTTGGGCTCTTTCCATACTTTGGCTATTGTTGATAGTGCTGCTATAAACATGGGGGTGCATGTGTCCCTTCGAAACAGCACACCTGTACCCCATGGATAAATGCCTAGTAGTGCAATTGCTGGGTCATAGGGTAGTTCTA
>NW_024414181.1:440-1076 GCF_014898765.1 Herpailurus yagouaroundi | reverse complement strand
AAGTTCTAGCATCAGCAATCAGACAACAAAAGGAAATCAAAGGCATCAAAATTGGCAAAGATGAAGTCAAGCTTTCGCTTTTTGCAGATGACATGATATTACACATGGAAAATCCGATAGACTCCACCAAAAGTCTGCTAGAACTGATACATGAATTCAGCAAAGTTGCAGGATACAAAATCAATGTACAGAAATCAGTTGCATTCTTATACACTAACAATGAAGCAACAGAAAGACAAATAAGGAAACTGATCCCATTCACAATTGCACCAAGAAGCATAAAATACCTAGGAATAAATCTAACCAAAGATGTAAAGGATCTGTATGCTGAAAAGTATAGAAAGCTTATGAAGGTAATTGAAGAAGATTTAAAGAAATGGAAAGACATTCCCTGCTCATGGATTGGAAGAATAAATATTGTCAAAATGTCAATACTACCCAAAGCTATCTACACATTCAATGCAATCCCAATCAAAATGGCACCAGCATTCTTCTCGAAACTAGAACAAGCCATCCTAAAATTCATATGGAACCACAAAAGGCCCCGAATAGCCAAAGTAATTTTGAAGAAGAAGACCAAAGCAGGAGGCATCACAATCCCAGACTTTAGCCTCTACTACAATGCTGTCTTGATGA
>NW_024414181.1:0-340 GCF_014898765.1 Herpailurus yagouaroundi | reverse complement strand
CAGGAGGCATCACAATCCCAGACTTTAGCCTCTACTACAAAGCTGTCGTCATCAAGACAGCATGGTATTGGCACAAAAACAGACACATAGACCAATGGAATAGAATAGAAACCCCACAACTAGACCCACAAACGTATGGCCAACTCATCTTTGACAAAGCAGGAAAGAACATCCAATGGAAAAAAGACAGTCTCTTTAACAAATGGTGCTGGGAGAACTGGACAGCAACATGCAGAAGGTTGAAACTAGACCACTTTCTCACACCATTCACAAAAATAAACTCAAAATGGATAAAGGACCTGAATGTGAGACAGGAAACCATCAAAACCCTAGAGGAGAA
>NW_024414180.1:670-1154 GCF_014898765.1 Herpailurus yagouaroundi | reverse complement strand
AAGTATGGCTACTCCAGCTTTCTTTTGGCTTCCAGTAGCATGATAAATAGTTCTCCATCCCCTCACTCTCAATCTAAAGGTGTCCTCAGGTCTAAAATGAGTCTCTTGTAGACAGCAAATAGATGGGTCTTGTTTTTTTATCCATTCTGATACCCTATGTCTTTTGGTTGGCGCATTTAATCCATTTACATTCAGTGTTATTATAGAAAGATATGGGTTTAGAGTCATTGTGATGTCTGTATGTTTTATGCTTGTAGTGATGTCTCTGGTACTTTGTCTCACAGGGTCCCCCTTAGGATCTCTTGTAGGGCTGGTTTAGTGGTGACAAATTCCTTCAGTTTTTGTTTGTTTGGGAAGACCTTTATCTCTCCTTCTATTCTAAATGACAGACTTGCTGGATAAAGGATTCTCGGCTGCATATTTTTTCTGTCTAGCACACTGAAAATCTCGTGCCAACTCTTTCTGGCCTGCCAAGTTTCAAAAG
>NW_024414180.1:0-570 GCF_014898765.1 Herpailurus yagouaroundi | reverse complement strand
TCTGTCTAGCAAACTGAAAATCTCGTGCCAACTCTTTCTGGCCTGCCAAGTTTCAAAAGAGAGATCAGTCACGAGTCTTATAGGTCTCCCTTTATATGTGAGGGCACGTTTACCCCTTGCTGCTTTCAGAATTTTCTCTTTATCCTTGTATTTTGCCAGTTTCACTATGATATGTCGTGCAGAAGATCGATTCAAGTTACGTCTGAAGGGAGTTCTCTGTGCCTCTTGGATTTCAATGCCTTTTTCCTTCCCCACTTCAGGGAAGTTCTCAGCTATTATTTCTTCAAGTACCCCTTCAGCACCTTTCCCTCTCTCTTCCTCCTCTGGGATACCAATGATGCGTATATTATTTCTTTTTAGTGTATCACTTAGTTCTCTAATTTTCCCCTCATACTCCTGGATTTTTTTATCTCTCTTTTTCTCAGCTTCCTCTTTTTCCATAACTTTATCTTCTAGTTCACCTATTCTCTCCTCTGCCTCTTCAATCCGAGCTGTGGTGGTTTCCATTTTGTTATGCATTTCATTTAAAGCGTTTTTCAGCTCCTCGTGACTGTTCCTTAGTCCCTTGAT
>NW_024414179.1:373-1303 GCF_014898765.1 Herpailurus yagouaroundi | reverse complement strand
TCTCCTGATTTGTTCATTTTGGCCACTCTGACTGGCGTGAGGTGATATCTGAGTGTGGTTTTGATTTGTATTTCCCTGATAAGGAGCGACGCTGAACATCTTTTCATGTGCCTGTTGGCCATCCGGATGTCTTCTTTAGAGAAGTGTCTATTCATGTTTTCTGCCCATTTCTTCACTGGGTTATTTGCTTTTCGGGTGTGGAGTTTGGTGAGCTCTTTATAGATTTTGGATACTAGCCCTTTGTCCGATATATCATTTGCAAATATCTTTTCCCATTCCGTTGGTTGCCTTTTATTTTGTTGGTTGTTTCCTTTGCTGTGCAGAAGCTTTTTATCTTCATAAGGTCCCAGTAATTCACTTTTGCTTTTAATTCCCTTGCCTTTGGGGATGTGTCGAGTAAGAGATTGCTACGGCTGAGGTCAGAGAGGTCTTTTCCTGCTTTCTCCTCTAAGGTTTTGATGGTTTCCTGTCTCACATTCAGGTCCTTGATCCATTTTGAGTTTATTTTTGTGAATGGTGTGAGAAAGTGGTCTAGTTTCAACCTTCTGCATGTTGCTGTCCAGTTCTCCCAGCACCATTTGTTAAAGAGACTGTCGTTTTTCCATTGGATGTTCTTTCCTGCTTTGTCAAAGATTAGTTGGCTATACGTTTGTGGGTCTAGTTCTGGGGTTTCTATTCTGTTCCATTGGTCTATGTGTCTGTTTTTGTGCCAATACCATGCTGTCTTGATGATGACAGCTTTGTAGTAGAGGCTAAAGTCTGGGATTGTGATGCCTCCTGCTTTGGTCTTCTTCTTCAAAATTACTTTGGCTATTCGGGGCCTTTTGTGGTTCCATATGAATTTTAGGATTGCTTCTTCTAGTTTCTTTTTTTTTTTTGTTTCTTTTTTTTTTTCATTTGTATGCTCCTTGGTTTTTTTTTTTTTATTTA
>NW_024414179.1:0-273 GCF_014898765.1 Herpailurus yagouaroundi | reverse complement strand
TTTCTATAGTTTTCAGCATACAGATCCTTTACATCTTTGGTTAGATTTATTCCTAGGTATTTTATGCTTCTTGGTGCAATTGTGAATGGGATCAGTTTCCTTATTTGTCTTTCTGTTGCTTCATTGTTAGTGTATAAGAATGCAACTGATTTCTGTACATTGATTTTGTATCCTGCAACTTTGCTGAATTCATGGATCAGTTCTAGCAGACTTTTGGTGGAGTCTGTCGGATTTTCCATGTATAATATCATGTCATCTGCAAAAAGCGAAAGC
>NW_024414178.1:1553-4680 GCF_014898765.1 Herpailurus yagouaroundi | reverse complement strand
CCTGATCCATCTGCCTTTTAAAATGAAGACATTTCAATTAGGGGAGTGAGGTATGCTGGCTACCCATCACAGACATTACCATGGCCACTCAAGCAACATGCGCTCATGGACAGGAGGGTCGTTCTTCTTTGGGATAAAAGAACCAATTGCTTTCAGGACCAGATTTCTTCATCACAAATCCTGGATGTTGGCTGTGTGGCTTACAGACCAATTCCTCCTGGTTGTGACTCATGACATACTTTTGAAAACAGAAAATGATTGGCAAGGGCTAGAAGGAAGGCCAAGGTTCTACATTATAGAGGAGATTAGGATAAATCTGGGAATAAAATGTCTAACATAGTTTCTCCTTCAAACAGAAGTGAGGCCAGATCCCTCCCCAAACCCTGGCATTTGCCTACACATGGACACTCTGCTGGGAACCTTCAAGGGTCCTATGCCTCACATTGTCAAAATAGTTCTGAAAGGCAAATAATGAGGGGTTCCTTGTCCCAACCTATGCTACAGACATAAGAACTTGACCAGATTCTGCAACTTAAAGGAAAGAACATTTCTCTGAGCCACTGGCTCTGAATGGCACCCAGGGAGAACTACTTTGCAAAAAGAAAACGGGTATTCATTGAACTGGAAATGGGGAAGGCCAAAGTGCTTCATTCTAGACGAAAATGGGGTAAAGATTAGAAAGAAGTGTCTATAATGACAATTTCCTGGCAAGGTCCAGTCTAAGGAGTAAGAAACAACTGTGGGCAAAGACCAACAAAACCTCTAAAGTGAAACCTCCTGAAAGCCCAGTCTGCAAAAGGTCTGCATATTTCCTTCTGAAGCAGAGGGAGATATTCTGGCCTTGGCTCTTTTTCCTGCCCTTCCCATCAGGGGATAGAGGCATCAGTGATTCAGGAGTTGGGTCTATGCTCCAGGCTGCTGCTCAAGAGTGTGAAACCATTCTTGTGGTGCATTAGGTTTTGAATGGCCACTTTCTGCACTTCCTAGGGCCTGGGAACATACCTCGTATCTGTGGATCATATGTTCTTCAGACTCTTAGGCCAAGAATTAAGTGCTCCCTGACAGCAGGGCAATCTTTCCTGGGGGTCTTCAGAAAGTAATTAATATTGGTTAAAACAGAAGCAGAGTGAGAACTCACCACCAATCCCTGGGAGCTCACTGTGTAATTGACAGTCTCACTGCTCCACCCAGCCTGCAAACCAAGTCCTAGTTAGTAAATGGCAATGGGATGGGAATGTCTCTATGGACACCCAACATTTAATTTTAGATGAGAATGGAAGAAATCTGAGAGTGAAACATCTTGCTCCATTTGCCCTTGTCCAGAAGTGAGGCCAGCTGTCTCCCAACACCTTTGGCCCTACCAACATACATATATTCTGTGCTGAGTACTTTCCAGTGATCTATATCTAATGTGTTCAATACAGATCTGGAAGGAAAGTTGCAAGGCTTCTATGGCCCATGCTATTCTGTTGTCACAAGAACTCATCCAGAATCCCCAAATAAAATCAGAGGGAATTGCTCTAAACCATGGGCCCTGTTGGCCCATGGCAGATTCAAGTTTTAAAAAGAGTAAAAGGGAGCGCCTTGGTGGCTCATTCGGTTAAACATCTGACTCTTGGTTTTGGCTCATGTCATGGTCTCGCAGTTCGTGAGTTTGTGTTCCATGTCAGGCTTTGTGCTGACAGCTCAGAGCCTGGAGCCTGCTTTGGATTTTGTGTCTTCCTCTCTCTTGGCCCTTTCCCCACTCTCACTCTGTCTCTGTTTCTCTCTCAAAATTAAATAAATATGTAAAATATATATATAAAATAAAAATAAAAAGAGAAAAAGATGGTGTTATAGGGTGGCTCAGTCAGTTAAGCATCCGATGTTGACTCAGGTCATGATCTCGTGGATTGCAAGCTCAAGCCCCACATCAGGTTCTCTGCTGGCAGTGCAGAGCCTGCTTTGGATCATCTGTCCCTCTATCTCTGCACCTGCACTCTCTTGCGCGCGCGTGCTCTCTCTCTCAAAAATAAAAATAAACATTAAAAAAGAGTAAAAGGATGGAAATAGACACACTGAGGCACTGTGTTCCTATGAGGGATGAGAATAGGATAAGTCTGGGGATGAAATGACCAGTACAATCTCCTGGCGAGCTGACTCTCTCAGGGATAAGAAACATATATAGGAGAGTGCAAAGAGAAACATCCATCGTTTACAGTGGGAGCCCTCATGGCAAGATGCCTGTATTCTTAGTTGAGAAAGAGAGGGAAAGCTTCTGGAGTTCATCCTTTTCCCTTCCCATCCTATCAGTGAATAGAAGCAGCAGTGATTCAAGGGTAGTGGGTTTGTGCTCACGTGTTTAGAACTGGGCTGTGGTGCGGTAGTTCTTGAATGGTCTCTTTCTGTGCTAAGCAGGTCTTCAAGAATACTGTGCCTGGGTGAACCTACTGCTGTTCAGAGTGAAAGCAACTTTAATGGCCAGGGAGGGAGACAAGTTGGCTAGCCATCATTTTTTTTTTTTATCAGCCATCCAAACACCAAGTACTCCCAGAAGGCAATCTTTTCTTTGGGATATCAGAAACTGCTCTTGGTTAGCACAGACCAGAGTCAGAGTTCATTAGGAATGGCTAAGCACTCACTATGAGGGTGGCAGTCTCATTGTCCTTGCCTGGAACCCAAGATATAGTTACCAATACAGCCAGGGAAATGCAATGGCTACACACAGGGCCAATGGTTTTCATTTCAGCAGAGAATGAGATCAAGCCAAGAAGGTAATATCTAGGTCCACATTCTTGTTCCAGAATTGAGGATAGCTCCCTCCCAATATCGGTGACCCTGACCACACATGGGCATTCCTGCTGGGCACCCTGAAATGCTCTGGGCTTATCTTTGTCAACATAGTACTGAAAGACAATTTTTGAGGGATCCTGTGGCCCAGCGTATCCCACAGTGACAAGAACATGGCCAGCCTCCCTAGATAAAAGTAGAGAAAATGGCTCTGACACACTGTGCCTGAATGAACAGGGAGAACTTAGCTTGAAAAAGAGCAATAGGGTGGAGGAGAATACAGAGGAGGCCAAAGTTGTTTATTAAGAGAAGAGACTGGTATACAGCAAAAAAAAAAAAAAAAAAAAAAAAAAAAAAA
>NW_024414178.1:0-1453 GCF_014898765.1 Herpailurus yagouaroundi | reverse complement strand
AAAAAAAAAAAAAAAAAAAAAAAAAAAAAAAAAATGAAGGGACTAACACAATCTCCTGGCAAGATGGTTGTCTCAGGAGTAAGAACAATGTGTGAGCTAGGACAAAGGGAAACCTCCTGCAATTGTTCCCTCAGAAGGAGAGGGAAAGTTTCTGGCACTGGATTTTTTTTTTTTGCCCTGTCTTTTGAGGCAGTCATGATGCATTGTTAGCAGGTTCTGGTTTGTTGTGACCCTCAAGTATTTGGAACGTGGCTCTGTTGCACTGGTCCGTGAATGGGCTGTTTCTGCACATTCTTCAGGTCCTGAAGAAGACTACATATGGCTGAACTGTCTGCTCTTCAAAATGAAGACATCTGTAGCAGCCGGTGGTTGGAGTTCTGCTGTCTATTACTATGTCAACTCCAGTCTTTCAAGCACTAAGTCGTCAGTGACAGGAGGTCAATGGATCCCTTGGTGTATCAGAAACTGAATGATTTCAGTTAGCATGGTAGAAGAGTGGGAGCTTTCCACCAATCCCTGGTTTTTCGCTGATTTATTGACAGGCCCACTGTGCATAGTGGGAACCATGATTATAATTACACAAACAGCAAGGGAAGGGGTGCCTGGGGAGGCTAAGTTGGTTAAGTGGCCCACTCTTGATGTCGGCCTAGGTCGTTATCTCACTGTCATGAGGTCAAGCCCCACATCAGACTTTGTGCCTATAGTCTGGATCCTGTTTCAGATCCCCTGCCTCCCTCTTTCTGCCCTTAACCCACTCATTCTCTATCTCTCCCTCTGTCTCTTACTTAAAAAAAGAAATGTTTAAAAAAGTAAACAAAAATAAAGAAAACCAGCAAGGGAATAGGAATGGACACATTGAAGGCCAAAGTTCTTCCTTTCCTATGATAGTGGGATCAAACTGAGAATATAGTTACTAGCATAATCTATTTGAAGCTGGCTGTCTTCAGAATAAGAAACACCACTGAACAGGGGAAAGGAAAAAACACCACTGGTTTTAGCTGGAAGCCCATTCCAGAGGAAACCTTCATATGAAATTCAAATGAGAATAGGATAAAACTGAAAATGTACTGTATAGCTCAGTGTTTTCTTGTTCCATAAACAGGACTGTTTTTCTCCAAACTCTTATAGGCCTGCCTACATGCAAACATTCCATGATGGACATGTTCAAATGCCCTAGGTTTCCTCATGTGCACATAGTTCTAAAACACAAGTTGTAAGAGGTGTCATAGCCCAATGTATTCCATAGTCCAGACAACTTGACCCAAGTCCTCAGTTAAAATGAGGGTGAATTGGTCTTAAAAAGTGGCCCCAACACTTGTACCCCAATGTTCATAGCAGCACTCTCAACAATAGCCAAATTATGGAAAGAGCCTAAATGTCCATCAACTGATGAATGGATAAAGAAATTGTGGTTTATATACACTATGGAATACTACGTGGCAATGAGAAAAAA
>NW_024414177.1:671-1057 GCF_014898765.1 Herpailurus yagouaroundi | reverse complement strand
TTTGTTTCCATATATTTTTTAATTTCTTCTCGAATTGCCTGGTTGACCCACTCATTCGTTAGTAGGGTGTTCTTTAACCTCCATGCTTTTGGAGGTTTTCCAGACTGTTTTCTGTGGTTGATTTCCAGCTTCATAGCATTGTGGTCTGAAAGTATGCATGGTATGATTTCAATTCTTGTAAACTTATGAAGGGCTGTTTTGTGACCCAGTATATGATCTATCTTGGAGAATGTTCCATGTGCACTCGAGAAGAAAGTATATTCTGTTGCTTTGGGATGCAGAGTTCTAAATATATCTGTCAAGTCCATCTGATCCAATGTCTCATTCAGGGCCCTTGTTTCTTTATTGACCGTGTGTCTAGATGATCTATCCATTTCTGTAAGTGG
>NW_024414177.1:0-661 GCF_014898765.1 Herpailurus yagouaroundi | reverse complement strand
GTATTCGGCGCATAGACATTTATAATTGTTAGCTCTTCCTGATGGATAGACCCTGTCACTATTATATAATGTCCTTCTTCATCTCTTGTTACAGCCTTTAATTTAAAGTCTAGTTTGTCTGATATAAGTATGGCTACTCCAGCTTTCTTTTGGCTTCCAGTAGCATGATAAATAGTTCTCCATCCCCTCACTCTCAATCTAAAGGTGTCCTCAGGTCTAAAATGAGTCTCTTGTAGACAGCAAATAGATGGGTCTTGTTTTTTTATCCATTCTGATACCCTATGTCTTTTGGTTGGCGCATTTAATCCATTTACATTCAGTGTTATTATAGAAAGATATGGGTTTAGAGTCATTGTGATGTCTGTATGTTTTATGCTTGTAGTGACGTCTCTGGTGCTTTGTCTCACAGGGTCCCCCTTAGGATCTCTTGTAGGGCTGGTTTAGTGGTGACAAATTCCTTCAGTTTTTGTTTGTTTGGGAAGACCTTTATCTCTCCTTCTATTCTAAATGACAGGCTTGCTGGATAAAGGATTCTCGGCTGCATATTTTTTCTGTCTAGCACACTGAAAATCTCGTGCCAACTCTTTCTGGCCTGCCAAGTTTCAAAAGAGAGATCAGTCACGAGTCTTATAGGTCTCCCTTTATATGTGAGGGCACGTTT
>NW_024414176.1:1226-1490 GCF_014898765.1 Herpailurus yagouaroundi | reverse complement strand
TTCCATTGGATGTTCTTTCCTGCTTTGTCAAAGATGAGTTGGCCATACGTTTGTGGGTCTAGTTCTGGGGTTTCTATTCTATTCCATTGGTCTATGTGTCTGTTTTTGTACCAATACCATGCTGTCTTGATGATGACAGCTTTGTAGTAGAGGCTAGAGTCTGGGATTGTGATGCCTCCTGCTTTGGTCTTCTTCTTCAAAATTCCTTTGGCTATTCGGGGCCTTTTGTGGTTCCATATGAATTTTAGGATTGCTTGTTCTAGT
>NW_024414176.1:0-1126 GCF_014898765.1 Herpailurus yagouaroundi | reverse complement strand
ATTGCATTGAATGTGTAGATAGCTTTGGGTAGTATTGACATTTTGACAATATTTATTCTTCCAATCCATGAGCAGGGAATGTCTTTCCATTTCTTTATATCTTCTTCAATTACCTTCATAAGTTTTCTGTAGTTTTCAGCATACAGATCTTTTACAACTTTGGTTAGATTTATGCTTCTTGGTGCAATTGTGAATGGGATCACTGTCTTTATTTGTCTTTCTGTTGCTTCATTGTTAGTGTATAAGAATGCAACTGATTTCTGTACATTGATTTTGTATCCTGCAACTTTGCTGAATTCATGGATCAGTTCTAGCAGACTTTTGGTGGAGTCTATCGGATTTTCCATGTATAATATCATGTCATCTGCAAAAAGCGAAAGCTTGACTTCATCTTTGCCAATGTTGATGCCTTTGATTTCCTTTTGTTGTCTGATTGCTGATGCTAGAACTTCCAACACTATGTTGAACAACAGCGGTGAGAGTGGGCATCCCTGTCGTGTTCCTGATCTCAGGGAAAAAGCTCTCAGTTTTTCCCCATTGAGGATGATGTTAGCTGTGGGCTTTTCATAAATGGCTTTTATGATGTTTAAGTATGTGCCTTCTCTCCCGACTTTCTCAAGGGTTTTATTAAGAAAGGGTGCTGGATTTTGTGAAAGGCCTTTTCTGCATCGACCGACAGGGTCATATGGTTCTTATCTCTTCTTTTATTAATGTGATGTTTCACGTTGGTTGATTTGCGAATGTTGAACCAGCCCTGCATCCCAGGAATGAATCCCACTTGATCATGGTGAATAATTCTTTTTATATGCCGTTGAATTCGATTTGCTAGTATCTTATTCAGAATTATTGCATCCATATTCATCAGGGATATTGGCCTGTCGTTCTCTTTTTTTGCTGGGTCTCTGTCTGGTTTAGGAATCAAAGTAATACTGGCTTCATAGAATGAGTCTGGAAGTTTTCCTTCCCTTTCTATTTCTTGGAATAGCTTGAGAAGGATAGGTATTATCTCTGCTTTAAACGTCTGGTAGAACTCCCCTGGGACGCCATCTGGTCCTGGACTCTTATTTGTTGAGAGATTCCTGATAACCGATTCAATTTCTTCGCTGGTTATGGGTCTGTTCAAGCT
>NW_024414175.1:1088-2176 GCF_014898765.1 Herpailurus yagouaroundi | reverse complement strand
GACTTGACAGATATATTTAGAACTCTGCATCCCAAAGCAACAGAATAGACTTTCTACTCGAGTGCACATGGAACATTCTCCAAGATAGATCATATACTGGGTCACAAAACAGCCCTTCATAAGTTTACAAGAATTGAAATCATACCATGCATACTTTCAGACCACAATGCTATGAAGCTTGAAATCAACCACAGAAAAAAGTCTGGAAACCTCCAAAAGCATGGAGGTTAAAGAACACCCTACTAACGAATGAGTGGGTCAACCAGGCAATTAGAGAAGAAATTAAAAAATATATGGAAACAAACGAAAATGAAAAGACAACAATCCAAACGCTTTGGGATGCAGCGAAGGCAGTCCTGAGAGGAAAATACATTGCAATCCAGGCCTATCTCAAGAAACAAGAAAAATCCCAAATACAAAATCTAACAGCACACCTAAAGGAAATAGAAGCAGAACAGCAAAGGCAGCCTAAACCCAGCAGAAGAAGAGAAATAATAAAGATCAGAGCAGAAATAAACAATATAGAATCTAAAAACATGGTAGAGCAGATCAACGAAACCAAGAGTTGGTTTTTTGAAAAAATAAACAAAATTGACAAACCTCTAGCCAGGCTTCTCAAAAACAAAAGGGAGATGACCCAAATAGATAAAATCATGAATGAAAATGGAATTATTACAACCAATCCCTCAGAGATACAAACAATTATCAGGGAATACTATGAAAAATTATATGCCAACAAATTGGACAACCTGGAAGAAATGGACAAATTCCTGAACACCCACACTCTTCCAAAACTCAATCAGGAGGAAATAGAAAGCTTGAACAGACCCATAACCAGCGAAGAAATTGAATCGGTTATCAAAAATCTCCAACAAATAAGAATCCAGGACCAGATGGCTTCCCAGGGGAGTTCTACCAGACGTTTAAAGCACAGATAATACCAATCCTTCTCAAGCTATTCCAAGAAATAGAAAGGGAAGGAAAACTTCCAGACTCATTCTATGAAGCCAGTATTACTTTGATTCCTAAACCAGACAGAGTCCCAGTAATAAAAGAGAACTACAGGCCAATATCCCTGATGAATATGG
>NW_024414175.1:0-988 GCF_014898765.1 Herpailurus yagouaroundi | reverse complement strand
TGATACATCACATTAACAAAAAAAAAAGAGAAGAACCATATGATCCTGTCAATCGATGCAGAAAAGGCCTTTGACAAAATCCAGCACCCTTTCTTAATAAAAACCCTTGAGAAAGTCGGGATAGAAGGAACATACTTAAAGATCATAAAAGCCATTTATGAAAAGCCCACAGCTAACATCATCCTCAACGGGGAAAAACTGAGAGCTTTTTCCCTGAGATCAGGAACACGACAGGGATGCCCACTCTCACCGCTGGTGTTTAACATAGTGCTGGAAGTTCTAGCATCAACAATCAGACAACAAAAGGAAATCAAAGGCATCAAAATTGGCAAAGATGTAGTCAAGCTTTCGCTTTTTACAGATGACATGATATTATACATGGAAAATCCGATAGACTCCACCAAAAGTCTGCTAGAACTGATACATGAATTCAGTAAAGTTGCAGGATACAAAATCCATGTACAGAAATCAGTTGCATTCTTATACACTAACAAGGAAGCAACAGAAAGACAAATAAAGAAACTGATCCCATTCACAATTGCACCAAGAAGCATAAAATACCTAGGAATAAATCTAACCAAAGATGTAAAAGATCTGTATGCTGAAAACTATAGAAAACTTATGAAGGTAATTGAAGAAGATTTAAATAAATGGAAAGACATTCCCTGCTCATGGATTGGAAGAATAAATATTGTCAAAATGTCAATACTACCCAAAGCTATCTACACATTCAATGCAATCCCAATCAAAATTATACCAGCATTCTTCTCGAAACTAGAGCAAGCAATCCTAAAATTCATATGAAACCACAATAGGCCCCGAATAGCCAAAGGAATTTTGAAGAAGAAGACCAAAGCAGGAGGCATCACAATCCCAGACTTTAGCCTCTACTACAAAGCTGTCATCATCAAGACAGCATGGTATTGGCACAAAAACAGACACATAGACCAATGGAATAGAATAGAAACCCCAGAACTAGACCCACAAA
>NW_024414174.1:578-3953 GCF_014898765.1 Herpailurus yagouaroundi | reverse complement strand
TGAATGACACGTTGGACCAGATGGACCTAGCAGATACATTCCATCCAAAATCAGTGGAATACACATTCTTTTGAAGTACGTGGGACATTCTTCAAAATAGATCACATGTTAGGCCACACAACAAGTCAACAAATTCAAAAAGATTTAACTCATATCATACATATTTTGACCACAATGCTGTAAAACTAAAAGTCAACCACAAGAAAAAATCTGGAAAGAACACAAATATATGGAAGGTAAATAGCATGCTATTAAACAATGAATGAGTCAACCCAGAAATCAAAAAGAAAATTTAAAAAAATACATTGAGACAAGTGAAAATGAAAACATAATGGTCCAAAATCTTTGGGATGCAGCAAAAGTTGTTCTAAGAGGGAAGATTATAGCAATACAGGCCTAACTGAAGAAGCAAGAAAAATTTCTTTTTCATTCATTCATTCATTCATTCAGTGTGTGTGTGTGTGAGAGAGAGAGAGAGAGAGAGAGAGAGAGAGCAAGTGCACAAGTTGGGGAGGGGCAGAGAGAGAGGTAGAGAGAGAGAATTCCAAGCAGGCTCCACACTATTAGTGTGGAACTTGATGTGGGACTTGAACTCAAGAGCTATGAGATCATTACCTGAGCCAAAATCAAGAGTTGGATGTTTAATTGACTGAGCCACATAGGCATCCCAATGTAAGACAATTTTCAAATAAACAACTTAACCTTACACTTAAAGTAACTAGAAAAAGAACAAAGGTAAAATCCAGTAGAAGGATGAAAATAATGAAGACTAGAACAAAAATCAATTAAATAGACACTAAAAAAAATAATAGATCAATGAAACCAGGAGGTGGTTTCTTAAAAGATAAAAAAATTGATAAACCTTAGGCAGGCTCATAAGAAAAGAGAGACAGGACTCAATAAAATCAGAAATGTAGGAGGAGAAATAACAATCAACACTACAGAAATAAGAAAGGATTGTAGGAGAATATTATGAAAAGTTATATGCTAACAAATTGAACAACCTAGACAAAAATGGGTAAATTCCTAGAAACATCTAACATCCCAAAACTGAATCTGGAAGAAATAAATAGAAAATTTGAACAGACCAATTACTAGCAATGAAATTGAATCAGTAATTAAAAAACTCCCAACAAACAAATGTCCTGGACCAGATGGCTTCAAATATGAATTCTACCAAAATTCAAAGAAGCATCAACACCTAACTGTCTCTAGGTCTTCCAAAAATTAGAAGAGAAAGGAGAGCTTCCAAATTCATTTTATGGTGCCAGCACTACCCTGATACCAAAGCCAGATGAAGACACTACAAGCAAAGAAGACTACAGGCCAATATCTCTAATAAATATAGATGCAAAAATCCTGCATAAAATATCAGGAAACCGATTTAATAATACATTAAAAAACCATTTACCATGATCAAGTCAGACTTATTCCTGGAATGTGAAGGTGGTTCAATATTTGTAAATCAATCAGTGTGATTCATTACATTAACAAGAGAAAAGATCAAAACCACATGATCATCTCAATAGATGCAGAAAAAGCATTTGACAGGGTACACGTAGTCATGATAAAAAGTTTCAACAAAGTGGTTTAGAGGGAACATACCTGAAAATAATAAAGGCCAGAAATGAAAAATCCACAGATAACATCATACTCGATGGTGAAAGCCTATGAGCTTCTCCTTGTAAGATCGGGAGAAAGACAAGGATGTTTAATCTTACTACTTTTATTAAACATAGTACTTAAAGTCCTAGCCACAGCAATCAGACCAGAAAAAGGAATAAACAGAACCAAATTGGTAAGGAAGAAGTAAAGCTTTCACTATTTGCAGATAGCATGATATTCTATATAGAAAATAATAAAGACTCTAAAAATGACTAGAACTGATAAATAAATTCAGTAAAGTAACAGGATACAAAATAAATATACAGAGATCTGTTGCATTTCTATACACTAATAATGAGATAGCAGAAAACTAAATTAAGAAAACAATCCCATTTACAATTGCATCAAAAATAATAAAATGGCAAGCAATGAACTTAAGCGAGGAGAAAAACCTGCATGCTGAAAACTATAAATCGTTGATGAGAGAATTGAACATGACACAAACAAATGGACAGATGTTTCATGCTCATGGATTGTGAGAATTAATACTGTTAAAATTTCCATACTACCCAAAGCGATCTACAGTTTAATGCAATTTCTATCAAAATATCAACACCATTTTTCAAATAACTAGAACAAATAATTCTAAAATTGTATTGATCCACAAAGGCTCTGAATAGCGATAGCAATATTGAGAAAGAGCTGGAGGTATCACAGTTCCAGATTTCAAGATATACTACAAATCTGTAGTAATCAAATCTGTATGGTACAAGCACAAAAATAGACACAAAGATCAATGTAACAGAACAGAGAACCCAGAAATAAATACACAATTGTATGCTCAATTAATTTATGACAAAGGAGACAAGAATATATAATGTAAAAAAAACTGTCTCTTCAACAGAGTGTGTTGGCAAAACTGGACAGCTACATGGAAAAGAATGAAACTTGACGACTTTGTTACACCATACACAAAAATAAACTCAAAATGGATTAAAGTCCTAAATGTGAGACAGGTAACTATAAAATTCAGAGAAGAAAACATAGGAAGTAATCTCTTTGATATCAGTTGTAGAAACATCTTTCTAGACATGTCTTCTGGAGCAAGGGAAACAAAAGCAAAGTTAAACTATTGGGGCTACACTAAAATAAAAAGATTTTGCACAGTGAATGAAACTACCAACCAACAAAAAAGGACAGCCCACTGAATGGGAGAAGATATTCACAAACGATATATCCGTTAAGGGGCTAGTATCCCAAACATATAAAGAACATACAAGTTAACACAAGAAAAACAAATAAATTAAAAATTAAAAATGCTCAGGATAAAGAGGGAAGATGGCGGCGTAGGAGGACGCTGGGCTCACCGCGCGTCCTGCTGATCACTTAGATTCCACCTACACCTGCCTAAATAACCCAGAAAACCACCAGAGGATTAGCAGAACGGAGTCACCGGAGCCAAGCGCAGACGAGAGGCCCACGGAAGAGGGTAGGAAGGGCGGCGAGGCGGTGCGCGCTCCACGGACTGGCGGGAGGGAGCCGGGGCGGAGGGGCGGCTCGCCGGCCAAGCAGAGCCCCCGAGTCTGGCTTGCAAAAAGCGGAGGGGCCTGACGGACTGTGTTCCGACAGCAAGCGCGACTTAGCGTCTGGGAGGTCATAAGTTAACAGCTCTGCTCAGAAAGCGGGAAGGCTGGAGGACAAAGGGAAGGAGAGCTGCTGAGCCCCCGGACGACAGAGCTCAGTTTGGTGGGGAACAAAGGCGCTCGCCAG
>NW_024414174.1:0-478 GCF_014898765.1 Herpailurus yagouaroundi | reverse complement strand
GAGGGGCGGCTCGCCGGCCAAGCAGAGCCCCCAAGTCTGGCTTGCAAAAAGCAGAGGGGCCTGACGGACTGTGTTCCGACAGCAAGCGCGACTTAGCGTTTGGGAGGTCATAAGTTAACAGCTCTGCTCAGAAAGCAGGAAGGCTTGAGGACAAAGGGAAGGAAAGCTGCTGAGCCCCGGGACGACAGAGCTCAGTTTGGTGGGGAACAAAGGCGCTCGTCAGCGCCATCTTCCCCGCCCATCCCCCAGCCAAAATCCCAAAGAGAACCAGTTCCTGCCAGGGAACTTGCTCTCTCCGCACAAACACCCAACTCTGCGCTTCTGCGGAGCCAAACCTCCGGCAGCCGATCTGACTCCCTCCTGCTGCCACAGAGCCCCTCCTGAAGTGGATCACCTAAGGAGAAGCAAGCTAAGCCTGCCCCTCCTGCCCCTGTGCACCTTGCCTACCCACCCCGCTAAGACGCCAGATCCCCAGCAT
>NW_024414173.1:1844-4107 GCF_014898765.1 Herpailurus yagouaroundi | reverse complement strand
CTATTACCCTTGACAGGTACCTAGCATTCTGCCTTGCACATCTACTTCCTTATGTGAGGAAAATGAAAAAACAAAACAAAACAAAAACAGGCATTTGTTTCTTCACCGTCCACAGACAAAATAAACTCCTAACAGAAATAATAAAATATTTGGGCACTGAACACGTGACTGCTCTTAAATGTTCATATATTCAAATTGAGGACATTTTTTATTTGACAGGTTTGGTCAAATGCCCAAGAGAACGATTCAAAAATAAAGAGAACTCGGTGAATCAATGGGTTAGGAAGGTCATGAAAAAATTGGAGACTACGATCCAGATCTTAAAAAAGCTCTGAATGTATACTCACAAAGACTTAACGACTTTGGATAACCTGGTTAAAAATAGTGCTTTGAAAGTCCATAGAGCTGTAGCATCCGAAGGCAGGGTTTCTTACTGTATGGTCTGATACCTCTCCCTAATCAACGGAATCATGGAGGGCTTAATACAGGTGTGGATTCCGAATTCACACCGAATTCTACATTTTTAGGTAACGTGCCAGGTTTTGTTAAGATAACCCAAACTAGTAACAGCATTTCAATCTGCAAAGGACACAGGAGCCCCACTGTCTTTAGCATAAACTTTGGGTTGCTTTGGTAGGTGGATGAAAGCAACAAAACACAGAAGTGTGCAGGGAGAATTGTATCTTGAAGCGTTTGAAATGCATACTGTCCCATTTCTCAGGGAGGGCACAGAGAAGGCTTGATGGCACCCAAATCAGGTGTTTCTGTCTGAACCAGTCCTGTTACCCAGGCCACAGTCAACCTTAAAGATTATCCACAGAAATGATCTGCATCTGCATCTGCATCTGTATCTGCTGGAGATTCCCTGACTAACCAGATTCTCACTGCTGCTGGGGCTCTGGGTGTGGGGTGGGAGGTAGATAAACAGAGAATCAGACAAGCCCAAGTGGCTAAGAACTGGATGGAGTTCACCCTAACTGTTACCGTGGCCATATCTGAAGTTTCCAGAGCTGATGATGCTACATGCGGGGCCACCATTGTTCCGTGATGATATTTCAGTTGGTATATGATGCTAAGAATTAAAACAAGGAAACGTGGCAACTTAGTATACATTATAACGTGTCAACAGGAAGGAAAGAAAACTCTTGGTTTGTACTTCGTTGGCAATTACTAATAGATATGAAAGTTCCCGTGCCTCCTAGGAGGCAAGGTCCTTGCCAACAGAAATACATCGCTAATACAGGAGCACCTTCCAAGGGTTCATCTGAGAGTATACTGAATGGCCTGAGTATTGAATGTGATTCAATAAGGCAGAACTGGTTTCTCCATGGCCCACAAGTATTAAATTCTAGAATTCCTATGAGTTTGCTTGATGCATTGATAAGCCAAGGAAACCTAGGAGGGGATTTGGTTTAAGCCCCATGCTCTAGACATATGACAGCTAATTTTTGACTTAAGAACAAAATGAATGACCTCAAAAAGACATCAAGAATTCTACCTCACTGATGTGCTGTGAGCTTGAAATGCTCACACACGTACTGCTACTTGAAGACAGTAAGTGGTGAAAACATTGGTAGTATTATATTAATGGTTGCTACCCTTTTTTTCCAAAATTTTGCAGGAGGTTATAAAGAAATTGGCAGCTCTGCCATTCCCTGCAGCCTGCTGCAGATGACATTGCTGCCTTAATTGAGCACAGCCTACAGCCTCTTTGTGAGTAAAACTCTCTTTGATTATGCCACCGGTGGCAGCCTTTCTGTGACAGCTGAACACGTCCCTAACTGATACTACTTGCACTTACTCAATGTCATTCAAATACAATTTCATGTTTTGTTAGCACAGATAACATCAATAATGTCACTCTTATTGCAGGTGATATTATTACCAACATCACAAAGCAGATGACGTTGGGAAAAGACGCTAGAAAGTTTTCTAAATGAAGAAGGGTCTTGGAGAATACCAGCATTCTATCTCATAAGCATACCCTCGCAGAGTAAACTGTGGGGCACAGGGTTCTCTCTGTTACTAATATCACTTGAGGTTTAGGAGTGTTTTTCCATATAAATGTTTGGAAAAGTCCATGGTAGAGATGGGTTTACTTAATCCCCAAGAGTAAAATGAAAGAAGGCTTTGGACCCTCAAACTCCTCCAATCAGTAAGTAGGCTGAGACAACCATAAGGCTGTAGACACAGGCTACCTTTCATGAGAAGGGAACAATGACTTGGAGGTTGAAAGCCAGAACCCCGGAGGAGCTGGGCCATG
>NW_024414173.1:0-1744 GCF_014898765.1 Herpailurus yagouaroundi | reverse complement strand
TTCACAATCTTTTGCAACTGAGTGCAGACAATTCCATAATGTGGTCTTGTGTGTGTGTGTGAGGGTGTGTGTGTGTGTGTGTGTGTGTGTGTGTGTGTGTGTGTGTGTGTGTGTGTGTGTGTGTGTGTGTTTTGTGTGTGTGTTTTCTGGTTACCACATGCCCGTGTTGGTTGCATGCTGAATTCATAGGTCTTCATTCATAGGTCTTCAGATTGAAAGTGTAGTCGAGGACCAGTGCGCCCAAGCAGACTCATTCACACCTGGACCTAATTTAGATAAAAATATCCTGGAATTTGAGCTGATGTTACCATGCTTGGGTCTTTAAGAGGGAGGATACTTGGGGTAGGCTGAGGATATTTTTCATGCAGGATGAGAGTGAATAATAGGAGGCCTGCAGACAGGCTGTGACAGTCTAAAATATGTTCATAAATTCTCTTTTAAGCCCTCCATTCCCTTTTCCTTAAGCATACACCAGACGTACTGAATGATTTTGAAAACTAGAAGAAGGTGGAAGTGATAGTGAGTTAAAAACACTCTAAAGAGCAAATATTGTGGTTCCAATGGTGTTGTGATTAGGTGAAAATCGATGGAAGGGGCAACTGGCCATTGGACGCTAGGATTCTATGAGTGGAAGAGATGAACATAAGGGAAGAGAAACAAAAATTATATAAAATCAGGGAGGGGGCAAAACAGAAGAGACACATACTTATGGAGAACAAACTAAGGGTCACTGGAATGGTTGTGGGAGCGGGGATGGGCTAAAGGGGTAAGGAGCACTGATGAATCTACTTCTGAAATCATTGTTGTAATACATGCTAACTAATTTGGCGGCAAACGTTAAAAAAATGAAAATAAATCAATTACAAAAATCAGCTAGAATCCTACACTATCAAAATTATCAATTAAATTTGAGAGTGGACTCAAGATATCTTCAGACGTACAAAGACACAGAACATTTGATTCTACTCATTCTTCATTAGGAAGTTATCTGAAGGTGTACTCCAGCAAAACAAGGAGAGAAAAAATAAAGAAAAATTATACTAAATAATAGGCAACATTAACAGAGTGTTTGTGTTCGTGCCAGACACTGTTATGGGTTATTTTCACATATTATTACATATGAACCACACAACAAACATATAAAGTGTATACAATTACCATTCTTATCTTCGAGAGGAGGAAAGAGGGTTATAAAGAAGCCAAATAACTCATCCAACATCCAACTTACACAGTTGGTAAGTGGAACAACTAAAGTCTAACCCCAGGCCTTCTGGCTCAAGAGTCCAGGCTTTTAAATGCTCCCTAACTTCCCGGATAGCCATATTACCATGAAAGCATGGAAACAAACTGGGAGCGTAACAGAGGAATAATCACAGGAAGGAAGCTATGAAGCAGACCTACTGAGTCACCACCTAAATAAGGCAGGAAAAGAGAAGGGTCCAGTGAGAGACCGCTAAGAGTTTAGCAGGAAGATGTCATAAGTAGTATGATTTGACAGCACTGTAAGAGTGCAATAAAGCAAATAAGTGCAATTAGAAAATTAAGGAGAACCAGAAAATATCCATAAGACGGCCTTAGTCTGAATGAGCCAAGTGAAACATGGCATGATTTAAAGCACTGATGGAAAACAAAGAGAAAGGATTCTTTTCACCTTGATGCTAGAGATGTCCTCATTCAGCAGGTCCAAGGACTCCAGGAAAAGAGTAGTAATTCTAATGTTTGCATATTATTTAAGAATCCCAAT
>NW_024414172.1:1604-3056 GCF_014898765.1 Herpailurus yagouaroundi | reverse complement strand
ACCAGTGTGGCCTTGGCAGCCAAAGATGGATCCTGACCAGCACCATCCCTTATGCTCTCAACTCAGCCCTTCGCGGAGACCACTGCCTTCCTGAGGGTTCGGCGCCTGGAGCTTACTGGGTGCTAACCGTAACCCTAACCCTAACCCATACCGGGATCTTCCACAGGAACCTAAGCCTGCCTCGATCCCTAACCCTGCAATTGAGCCGCCTTCTGGCACGGGCTCTCACTTCAGCCGTCGAGGGAGATCACGAGACCGGACTCGCTTAGGCCCTGGCGACGTCCTTAGCCCGAACCATAACCCTAGGTAAGGCTGTCTCCCCGTGTGACCCAATTCCAACGTCTGACAACATCACGAAATTGGAGTCCAGATGCGGGGCAGGCTGACTCGGCATGGAAGCTGGAAGCTCCCCATGTCGTTTCCCAGGCCAGCCTACAGCTGTCCGAGAGGATTCCAGAGGCCTCCTCGACCAGGGGGGATCGACGTGTTTGGCCTTGGCAGCCAAAGATGGATCCTAACCGGCACCGTCTCCTGTGCCCTCAACTCAGACCTTGGCGGATTTTACTACCCTGCTGATGGTTCGGCGCCTGGAGCCTCCTGGGTGCTAACCCTAACCCTAACCCTACACCGAACCTGGAACCTCCTCCGAAACCTAAGCCTCCCTCGAACCCTAACCCTGCAATTGAGCCGCCTTCTGGCATGGGCCCTCACTTCAGCCCTCAAGGGAGATCACAAGACTGGAGTCGCTTCGGCCCTTGCGACGTCCCTGGCCCAAAACCTAACCCTAGCTAAGGCTCTCACCCCATGGGGACCCCATTCCAACGTCTGACAACATCACTCGTCTGAGGTCCAGAAGCTGTGTAGACTGACTCGGCATGGAGCTGGAAGGTCCCCATGTCGTTTCCCAGGCCCGGCTGCAGCTGCCCATGAGGATTCCGGAGGCCTCCTCGACCAGGGGGGATCGACGGGTATGGCCTTGGCAGCCAAAGATGGATCCTGACCTGCACCGTCACTTGGGCCCTCAACTCAGCCCTTCGCGGAGACCACTGCCCTGTGTGGGTTCGGCGCCTGGAGCCTCCTGGGAGCTAACCCTAACCCTAACCCTACCCCGAACCTGGAACCTCCACAGAAACCTAAGCCTCCCTCGAAACCTAACCCTGCAATTGAGCCGCCTTCTGGCAACGGCCCTCCTTCAGCCCTCAAGGGAGATCACGAGACCGGAGTCGCTTTGGCCCTGGCGACTTCCCGAGCCCGAACCCTAACCCTAGCTAAGGCTGTCTCCCCGTGGGACCCAATTCCAACGTCTGACAAGATCACGCGCCTGGAGTCGAGATGCGGGGCAGGCTGACTCGGCATGGAAGCTGGAAGCTCCCCATGTCGTTTCCCAGGCCAGCCTCAGCTGTCCGAGAGGATTCCAGAGGCCTCCTCGACCAGGGGGGATCGACGTGTATG
>NW_024414172.1:0-1504 GCF_014898765.1 Herpailurus yagouaroundi | reverse complement strand
CCGACCAGGGGGGATCGACGTGTATGGCCTTGGCAGCCAAAGATGGATCCTGAACGGCACCGTCCCGTGTGCCCTCAACTCAAACCTTTGCGGAGACTACTGCTCTGCTGAGGATTCGGCGCCTGGAGCCTCCTCGGAGCTAACCCTAACCCTAATCCTACTCCGAACCTGGAACCTCCACCGAAACTTAAGCCTCCCTCGAACTCTAACCCTACAATTGAACCGCCTTCTGGCATGGGCCCTCACTTCAGCACTCAAGGGATATCACGAGACTGGAGTCGCTTCGGCCCTGGCGACGTCCCTGGCGCGAACCCTAACCCTAGCTAAGGCTCTCTCCCCATGGGGACCCAATTCCAACGTCTGACAACATCACTCGTCTGAGGTCCAGAAGCGGTGTAGACTGACTCGGCATGGAAGCTGGAAGCTCCCCATGTCGTTTCCCAGGCCCGGCTGCAGCTGTCCGTGAGGATTCCGGCGGCCTCCTCGACCAGGGGCGGATCGACGAGTGTGGCCTTAGCAGCCAAAGATGCATCCTGACCGGCACCGTCCCTTGTGCCCTCAACTCAGCCCTTCGCGGAGACCACTGCCCTGCTGAGGGTTCGGTGCCTGGAGCTTCCTGGGGGCTAACCCTAACCCTAACCCTACCCCAAACCGGACCCTCCACGGAAACCTAATACTGCCTCGATTCCTAACCCTGCAAATGAGCCACCTTCTGGCACGGGCCCTCACTTCAGCCCTCGAGGGAGATCACGAGATCGGAGTCGCTTCGGCCCTGGCGACGTCCCTAGCCCGAACCCTAACCCTAGCTAAGGCGATCTCCCCATGGGACCCCATTCCAAGTCTGACAACATCACGCGCCTGGAGTCCAGATGCGGGGCAGGCTGACTCCGCATGGAAGCTGGAAGCTCCCCATGTGGTTTCAGAGGCCAGCCTGCAGCTTTCAGAGAGGATTCCAGAGGCCTCCTCGACGAGGGGTATCTACGTGTATGGCATTGGGAGCCAAAGATGGATCTTGACCGGCACCATACCTTGTGCCCTCAACTCAGCCCTTCGCGGAGACCACTGCCCTGCTGAGGGTTCAGCGCCTGGAGCTTCCTGGGTGCTAACCCTAACCCTAACCCTACCCCAAACCGGGACCCTCCAAGGGAACCTAAGCCTGCCTCGATCCCTAACCCTGCAATGGAGCCACCATCTAGCATGGGCCCTCACTTCAGCCTTCGAGTGAGATCACGAGACCAGATTCGCTTCTGCCCTGGCGACGTCCCTAGCCCGAACCATAATCCTAACTAAGGCTGTCTCCCCATGGGAGCCAATTGTTACGTCTGATAACATCACGCGCCTGGAGTCCAGATGCGGGGCAGGCTGACTCGGCATGGAAGCTGGAAGCTCCACATGTCGTTTCCCAGGCCAGCCTGCAGCTGTCCGAGAGGATTCCATAGGTCTCCTCCAGGAGGGGGGATCGACGTGTATGGCCTTGGCAGCCAAAGAAGTATCCTGACCGGCA
>NW_024414171.1:1067-2982 GCF_014898765.1 Herpailurus yagouaroundi | reverse complement strand
GGTTTATTTATTTTTGGGACAGAGAGAGACAGAGCATGAACAGGGGAGGGGCAGAGAGAGGGAGACATAGAATCGGAAACAAGCTCCAGGCTCTGAGCCATCAGCCCAGAGCCTGACGCAGGGCTCGAACTCACGGACCGCGAGATCGTGACCTGGCTGAAGCCGGACGCTCAACCGACTGCACCACCCAGGCGCCCCTGTCTTCTGTACTTTAAAGTAGTTACTATATTTAATATATAATATTATAATGCTAACTGAAATAAGTCAGTCATAGAAAGACAAATACCATATGATTTCATTCGTCAGATTTAAGAAACAAAACGAGTGAAAAAGAGAGAGAGAAAGAGAAAGAGGGAGAGACTGAGACAAGTCAAGAAACAGACTCAACTATTACAAGAGGTTACAAAAGGGTACTTGGGTGGGGATGTGGGTTAAATGGGTGATGGGGATTAAGAAGTGCACTTGTGATGAGCACTGGGTAATGTATGGAATTGTTGAATCCCTATATCATGTACCTGAAAAACTATAACACCATAGGTTAACTATACTGGAATACAAATAAAATAAAATAAATGAAAAAAAAGGAGTTACTTTATGGGGCGCCTGGGTAGTTCAGTCAGTTAAATGTTCAACTCTTGATCTTGGCTCAGGTCATGACCTCACAGTTCATAAGATCAAGCCCCATACCAGGCTCTGTGCTGACAACATGGAGCCTGCATGAGATTCTCTCTCTGCCCCTCACCCACATTCTCTCTCTCTCAAAAATATATAAACTTTTAAAAAATAAAACTGAATAAAGTGGTTGAAGAAAAGGTCCTGGAATGATTCTACAGTGTAGTCTGTCCTAAGTGCCAGAACCTGGCACTTCAGGAGAATCTTCCGTGTGTATTGCTTACACACTGCTATTGTGTGTTTGTTACTTTTCCTGTCAGTGCAGTCATCTTCACTGACTGCATGTTGTGGGCTGTGCTTGGTCTTTGTGGTGTTAGTGGGACTCAAATATGCCAGCTTTCAGTGGGCATACCTTCAGGGCAGCATGGCTCCTGGAATGTGGTGTTAGAAAAATTTGCACTGGGACACTAGTCCCATGCAAGATACCCAGAAACACTGTGGTGGCTGAGGACTCTGCCTCAGGTTGGCATGTGGGGTGAGGGTGGTTGTATTGCAGGGTAATGGCGGAACACTGATGGGACCCATGAACTATGTTAGCTGGGGTCATGTGACTGGGCATGGGGCAGCAACTTGGTGTGGCATGCAGTCACAGCTGTCCACCCAGTGGCTGGGTAGGGTACACACAGGGTTTAACAAAGTTTGCCCTGATCCCAGGACCAAATCTATCAGGCTTGGAGTTGAAGAATCCACACGAGAACTCCTGGGCTTGGCTCACTGTTAGCAGATCAGTTATCAAGTGTCTGTGCAGCCCCACCTCCTGCAGATGGTCCTGTGTGGTTCTTATGCTAGGGAGCAGAGGAGCAAAATTGTGCCTTCTAGTCCCATTTTCAGAAAAGTCCGCTAACATTCTCCACAAGCAGTATGAACAATTCTGTCTCTTGCTTGCACCCAACATTGTGTTAACTGCTGTTTTTATATTGCCTCTCCTCTCAGCCTGCTGTCCCTTCATGGGTGGCAACCCAGCTATCTCACATCCTCCTGGCTCACCCATTGCTGACTCAGCTGACTTCCAGGCTCTAAGTCCCATGGTGATTAAATCTTCTTTTTTTTTTTTTTACATTTTTTTTATTTATATATGAAATTTATTGTCAAATTGGTTTCCATACAACACCCAGTGCTCATCCCAAAAGGTGCCCTCCTCAATACCCATCACCCACCCTCTCCTCCCTCCCACCCCCCATCAACCCTCAGTTTGCTCTCAGTTCTCAACAGTCTCTTATGCTTTGGCTCTCTCCCACTCTAA
>NW_024414171.1:0-967 GCF_014898765.1 Herpailurus yagouaroundi | reverse complement strand
TCAACCCTCAGTTTGTTCTCAGTTCTCAACAGTCTCTTATGCTTTGGCTCTCTCCCACTCTAACGTCTTTTTTTTTTTTCCTTCCCCTCCCTCATGAGTTCCTGTTAAGTTTCTCAGGATCCACATCAGAGTGAAACCATATGGTATCTGTCTTACTCTGTATGGCTTATTTCACTTAGCATCACACTCTCCAGTTCCATCCACGTTGCTACAAAAGGCCATATTTCATTTTTTCTCATTGCCACGTAGTATTCCATTGTGTATATAAACCACATTTCTTTATCCATTCATCAGTTGATGGACATTTAGGCTCTTTCCATAATTTGGCTATTGTTGAGAGTGCTGCTATGAACATTGGGGTACAAGTGCCCCTATGCATCAGTACTCCTGTGTCCCTTGGATAAATTCCTAGCAGTGCTATTGCTGGGTCATAGGGTAGGTCTATTTTTAATTTTCTGAGGAACCTCCACACTGTTTTCCAGAGCGGCTGCACCAATTTGCATTCCCATCAACAGTGCAAGAGGGTTCCCGTTTCTCCACATCCTCTCCAGCATCTATAGGATCCTGATTTGTTTATTTTGGCCACTGTGACTGGCGTGAGGTGATATCTGAGTGTGGTTTTGATTTGTATTTCCCGGATAAGGAGCGACACTGAACATCTTTTCATGTGCCTGTTGGCCATCCGGATGTCTTCTTTAGACAAGTGTCTATTCATGTTTTCTGCCCATTTCTTCACTGGGTTATTTGCTTTTCGGGTGTGGAGTTTGGTGAGCTCTTTATAGATTTTGGATACTAGCCCTTTGTCCGATATGTCATTTGCAAATATCTTTTCCCATTCCGTTGGTTGCCTTTTCGTTTTGTTGGTTGTTTCCTTTGCTGTGCAGAAGCTTTTTATCTTCATAAGGTCCCAGTAATTCACTTTTGCTTTTAATTCCCTTGCCTTTGGGGATGTGTCGAGTAAGAGATT
>NW_024414170.1:524-1412 GCF_014898765.1 Herpailurus yagouaroundi | reverse complement strand
GAATGGGGTCCCCATGGGGAGAGAGCCTTAGCTAGGGTTAGCGTTCGGGCCAGGGACGTCGCCAGGGCCGAAGCGACTCCGGTCTCGTGATCTCCCTTGAGGGCTGATGTGAGGGCCCATGCCAGCAGGCGGCTCAATTGCGGGGTTAGGGTTCGAGGGAGGCTTAGGTTTCGGTTGAGGTTCCCGGTTCGGGGTAGGGTTAGGGTTAGGGTTAGCTCCCAGGAGGGTCCAGGTGCTGAACCCTCAGCAGGGCAGTAGTCTCCGCCAAGGTCTGAGTTGAGGGCACAAGGGTCGGTGCCGGTCAGGATCCATCTTGGGATGCCAAGGCCATACACGTCGACCCCCCTGGTCGAGGAGGCCTCCGGAATCCTCTCGGACAGCTGCAGGCTGGCCTGGGAAACGACATGGGGAGCTTCCAGTTTCCATGCCGAGTCAGACTGCCCGGCATCTGGACTCCAGGCGCGTGATATTGTTAGACGTTGGAATTAGGTCCCATGGGGAGAGAGGCTTAGCTAGGGTTAGTGTTCGGGCTAGGGATGTCGCCATGGCCGAAGCGACTCCGGTCTCTTGATCTCCCTCAAGGGCTGAAGTGAGCGCCCGTGCCAGAAGGCGGCTCAATTGCAGGGTTAGGGATCGGGGCAGGCTCAGGTTTCCGTGGAGGGTCCGGGTTTGGGGTAGGGTTAGGGTTAGGGTTAGCACCCAGGAGGCTCCAGGCGCCGAAACCACAGCAGGGCAGTGGTCTCTGCGAAGGGCTGAGTTGAGGGCACAAGGGACGGTGCCGGTCAGGATCCGTCTTTGACTGCCAAGGCCACACTCGTCCATCCGCCCCTGGTCGAGGAGACCTCCGGAATCCTCACGGGCAGCTGCAGCCGGGCCTCGGAAACGACA
>NW_024414170.1:0-424 GCF_014898765.1 Herpailurus yagouaroundi | reverse complement strand
AGTGCCTTAGCTAGGGTTAGGGTTCGGGCCAGGGATGTCGCCAGGGCCGACGCGACTCCAGTCTCGTGATCTCCCTTGAGGGCTGAAGTGAGGGACCATGCCAGAAGGCGACTCAATTGCAGGGATAGGGTTCGAGGGAGGCTTAGGTTTCGGTGGAGGTTCCCAGTTCGGGGTAGGGTTAGGGTTAGGGTTAGCTCCCAGGAGGCTCCAGGTGATGAACCCTCCGCAGGGCAGTAGTCTCCGCCAAGGTCTGAGTTGAGGGCACAAGGGACGGTGCCGGTCAGGATCCATATTTGGCTGCCAAGGCCATACACGTCGATCCCCCCTGGTCGAGGAGGCCTCCGGAATCCTCTCGGACAGCTGCAGGCTGGCCTGGCAAACGACATGGGGAGCTTCCAGCTTCCAATCCGAGTCAGTCTACCCC
>NW_024414169.1:641-2309 GCF_014898765.1 Herpailurus yagouaroundi | reverse complement strand
CGGAGGCCTCCTCGACCAGGGGCTGATCGACGAGTGTGGCCTTGGCAGCCAAAGATGGATCCTGACCGGCACCGTCCCTTGTGCCCTCAACTCAGACCATGGCGGAGACTACTGCCTTGCTGAGGGATCGGCGCCTGGAGCCTCCTGGGTGCTAACCCTAACCCTAACCCTACCCCAAACCGGGACCCTCCACGGAAACCTAAGCCTGTCTCGATCCCTAACCCTGCAATTGAGCCGACTTCCGGCACGGGCCCTCACTTCATCCCTCGAGGGAGATCACGAGACAGGAGTCGCTTCGGCCCTGGCGACGTCCCTAGCCCGAACCCGAACCCTAGCTAAGGCTCTCTCCCCATGGGACCCAATTCCAACGTCTGACAACATCACGCGCCTGGAGTCCAGATGCGGGGCAGGCTGACTCGGCATGGAAGCTGGAAGCTCCCCATGTCCTTTCCCAGGCCAGATTGCAGTTGTCCGAGAGGATTCCAGAGGCCTCTTCGACCAGGTGGGATCGACGTGTATGGCCATGGCAGCCAAAGATGGATCCTGACCGGCACCGTCCCTTGTGCCCTCAACTCAGACTTTGGCGGTGACTACTGCCCTGCTGAGGGTTCGGCGCCTGGAGCTTCCTGGGACCTAACCCTAACGCTAACCCTACCCCGAACCGGGAACCTCCACGGAAACCAAAGCCTCCCTCGAACCCTAACCATCCAATTGACCCGCATTCTGGCATGGGCCCTCACTTCAGCCCTCAATGGAGATAACTAGACTGGAGTCGCTTCGGACCTGGCGACGTCCCTCGCCCTAACCCTAACCCTAGCTAAGGCTCGCTCCCCATGGGGACCCAATTCCAACGTCTGACAACATCACTCGTCTGAGGTCCAGAAGCGGTGTAGACTGACTCAGCATGGAACCTGGAAGCTCCCCATGTCGTTTCCCAGGCCCGGCTGCAGCTGCCCGTGAGGATTCTGGAGGATTCCTCGTCCAAGGGCGAATCGACAAGTGTGGCTTTGGCAGCCAAAGACGCATCCTAACCGGCACCGTCCCTTGTGCCCTCAACTGAGCCCTTCGCGGAGACCACTGCCCTGCTGTGGACTCGGCGCCTGGAGCCTCCTGGGTGCTAACCCTAACCCTAACCCTACCCCAAACCGGGACCCTCCACGGAAACCTAAGCCTGCCTGGATCCCTAACCCTGCAATTGAGCCGCCTTGTGGCACGGGCCCTCACTTCAGCCCTCGAGGGAGATCACGAGACCGGAGTCGCTTCGGCCCTGGCGACGTCCCTAGCCCGAACCCTAACCCTAGCTAAGGCTCTCTCCCATTGGGACCCAATTCCAACGTCTGACAACATCACGGGCCTGGAGTCCAGATGCGGGGCAGGCTGACTAGGCATGGAAGCTGGAAGCTCCCCATGTCGTTTCCCAGGCCAGCCTGCAGCAGTCCGAGAGGATTCCAGAGGCCTCCTCGACCAGGGGGGATCGACGTGTATGGCCTTGTCAGCCAAAGATGGATCCTGACCGGCACCGTCCTTTGTGCGCTAAACTAAGCCCTTGGCGGAGACCACTGCCCTCCTGAGGGTTCGGCGCCTGGAGCCTCCTGGGTGCTAACCCTAATCCTACTCCAAACCGGGAATCTCCACCGAAACCTAAGCCTCCCTCGAACCCTAACCCTG
>NW_024414169.1:0-541 GCF_014898765.1 Herpailurus yagouaroundi | reverse complement strand
AAGGGAGATCACGAGACTGGAGTCGCTTCAGCCCTGGCGACGTCCCTGTCCCGAACCCTAACCCTAGCTAAGGCTCTCTCCCCATGGCTACCCAATTCCAACGTCTGACAACATCACTCGTCTGAAGTCCAGAAGCGGTGTAGACTGACTCGGCATGGAAGCTGGAAGCACCCCATGTCGTTTCCCAGGCCCGGCTGCAGCTGCCCGTGAGGATTCCGGAGGCCTCCTCGACCAGGGGGGATCGACGTGTATGGCCTTGGCAGCCAAAGATGGATCCTGACCGGCACCGTCCCTTGTGCCCTCACTCAGACCTAGGCGGAGACTACTGCCCTGCTGAGGGTTCGGTGCCTGGAGCCTCCTGGGAGCTAACCCTAACCCTAACCCTACCCCGATCCGGGAACCTCCAGCGAAACCAAAGCCTCCTTCGAACCCTAACCCTGCAATTGAGCCGCCTTCTGGCATGGGCCCTCACTTCAGGCGTCAAGGGAGATCAGGAGACAGGAGTCGCTTTGGCCCTGGCGACGTCCCTGGCCCGAACGCT
>NW_024414168.1:549-1621 GCF_014898765.1 Herpailurus yagouaroundi | reverse complement strand
GTACATTGATTTTGTATCCTGCAACTTTGCTGAATTCATGTATCAGTTCTAGCAGACTTTTGGTGGAGTCTATCGGATTTTCCATGTATAATATCATGTCATCTGCAAAAAGCGAAAGCTTGACTTCATCTTTGCCAATTTTGATGCCTTTGATTTCCTTTTGTTGTCTGTTTGCTGATGCTAGAACTTCCAGCACTATGTGAAACAACAGCAGTGAGAGTGGGCATCCCTGTCGTGTTCCTGATTTCACGGAAAAAGCTCTCAGTTTTTCCCCATTGAGGATGATGTTAGCTGTGGGCTTTTCATATATGGATTTTATGCTCTTTAAGTATGTTCCTTCTATCCCGACTTTCTCAAGGATTTTTATTAAGAAAGGGTGCTGGATTTTGTCAAAGGCCTTTTCTGCATCGATTGACAGGATCATATGGTTTTTCTCTTTTTTTTTGTTAATGTGATGTATCACGTTGATTGATTTGCGAATGTTGAACCAGCCCTGCATCCCAGTAATGAATCCCACTTGATCATGGTGAATAATTCTTTTTGTATGCCGTTGAATTCGATTTGCTAGTATCTTATTGAGAATGTTTGCATCCATATTCATCAGGGATATTGGCCTGTAGTTCTCTTTTTTGACTGGGTCTCTGTCTGGTTTAGGAATCAAAGTAATACTGGCTTCATAGAATGAGTCTGGAAGTTTTCCTTCCCTTTCTATTTCTTGGAATAGCTTGAGAAGGATAGGTATTATCTCTGCTTTAAACGTCTGGTAGAACTCCCCTGGGAAGCCATCTGGTCTTGGACTCTTATTTGTTGGGAGATTTTTGATAACCGATTCAATTTCTTCGCTGGTTATGGGTCTGTTCAAGCTTTCTATTTCCTCCTGATTGAGTTTTGGAAGAGTTTGGGTGTTCAGGAACTTGTCCATTTCTTCCAGGTTGTCCAATTTGTTGGCATATAATTTTTTCAACATTTATTTATTTTTGGGACAGAGAGAGACAGAGCATGAATGGGGGATGGGCAGAGAGAGTGGGAGACACAGAATCGGAAACAGGCTCCAGGCTCTGAGCCATCAGCC
>NW_024414168.1:0-449 GCF_014898765.1 Herpailurus yagouaroundi | reverse complement strand
ATCCAGGCTCTGAGCCATCAGCCCAGAGCCTGACGCGGGGCTCGAACTCCCGGACTGCGAGATCGTGACCTGGCTGAAGTCGGACGCTTAACCGACTGCGCCACCCAGGTGCCCGTATAATTTTTCATAGCATTTCCTGATAATTCTTTGTATCTCTGAGGGATTGGTTGTAATCATTCCATTTTCATTCATGATTTTATCTATTTGGGTCATCTCCCGTTTCTTTTTGAGAAGCCTGGCTAGAGGTTTGTCAATTTTGTTTATTTTTTCAAAAAACCAACTCTTGGTTTCGTTGATCTGCTCTACAGTTTTTTTAGATTCTATATTGTTTATTTCTGCTCTGATCTTTATTATTTCTCTTCTTCTGCTGGGTTTAGGATGCCTTTGCTGTTCTGCTTCTATTTCCTTTAGGTGTGCTGTTAGATTTTGTATTTGGGATTTTTCTTGTT
>NW_024414167.1:4948-8360 GCF_014898765.1 Herpailurus yagouaroundi | reverse complement strand
CCCCCCCCCCCCCATTTTTAATTGAGTAGGACTGTTTTGGTGGGAGGGGGCACTCTCCAACCCACCATCGTCTCTGTCCCTCCCCTAGCACCTTTCCCAGCCCACGTTTCTCATTTGCTATTCCCACTTGGCCCTTCTGAACCCTCCCCAGGCCCTGGTGGCTCAGGCACTGCCCCAGCCCTGCAGGCCCAGCTGGGCAGGGAGAAGATGAAGGAGAACGTGTTGGACTTCCCCTTACTCTCAACCAAGACCTCAAAAATCCAGCTTCACCTCCTAGAGGCAAATACCTATGTTCAAATTGTGGCCAAGCTCAGGAAGTGGTGCCTGTGTGGACAGAGCCCAGGAAGCAGGTGACCTGGGTTCCAGGTACAACTTAGCTGTGTGATTTGGGACACATTCCTTACCTCTCTGAGTGCCAGTTTTCTCATTTGAATAATGGAGAATTGGATCAGGCCCTTCAAATTCCAGCAGGAAATGAGTCAAATCTGGAGGTTCATGCCCTGGTGGCTACCATCTAGCTCTATACAACGCTGATCATGTGCCTGGGCACAGGCACGAGCAAGACACAGCCAAAACCCCTGCTCTCATGGACCTTACAGGCTAGTACAACAGGCTGTAAACAAGCACATGCATAGATATGAAATTTATCAAGTAGGGAAAGTGCCAGGAAGAAAAATAAGTCAGGGTAAAAGAATTATTGATGGGAAGGTGGGGGGATGTTAGAAAAGATGGTCACTGAAGGCCTCTCTCAAGCAGAGCCCTGAATTAGGTGAAGGACTAACTCCTGGACAGATCTGAGGGAAGCATACTCTGATAGAGGAAATAGCACATGTGAAGATCCTGAGGTGGAAACCAGTTTGACATGTTGGAGGATCAGCAAGATGGTTGCTATGGCTGGAAGTGTGGTCATCAAGAAAGAGTGTGAGGTCAGAAAGGTGGGGAGAAGGCCAACTGGGCACAGAGGAGCTGAGAGTCTATTCTGATGATGGGAAGCTCTGAGAGGGATAACAGCAGGATCGTGACATGATCTGATTTGTTTTTAGAGGGATCCACTTCAGCAGCTGTGTAGAGATGGACTGGAGGGTGTGTTAATCAAGATCCATCAGCAAAGCTGAAATCACCCTGGGGATTCCAGACAAGGGGAATTTGATACAGGAAAGAAACTGAACTACCAGAGGGGATGGTGAGGCAATCCAAAGATTAGCAACAGCAGGAAGTTGCTACCACCCTTAGGCTGGAGGGATAATGGAAGGAAATGATATTCCACCATGGGAGGCCAGGGTCTCCCTTCAGGTGTGGAATGACAGAGGGGGCTGCGTGAAGGAGAGAGAGGCTGTCCTCCACAAAGGACAGTAGATTCAGAGCCCCAGGCTGAGAGCATGAGAGGGAAAATACCTTGGCTTCTTCCCTCCCTCCACCCTCCAGTCTTCTGCTAACTTCCATTAGCTGAATACACCCAAAAACCAGCTATAAAGAACACTGAGAAGTAGAGTTCCCTGGAAGGCGGAGCACTGGGGAAGACTGGGGAATGGATCTGAGGACAAACAAATGACTGCATGAGGTGCAGAGGCAGAGGCCAGGAGATCAGTTGAGAGGATGCTGAAGTGGTTCGGGTGAGGGGTGGTGGTGGGAGAAATGGCTGGATTCACACATATTAATGGATTGGACATGGGGCCTGGGGGAAGGGAGGCATTAGTAAAACCTTCTGAGATGGGGAAGACTCTGAGAGGAGCACATTGAGGAGAGAGGTCAAGAGTCATGGTTCTGTTTTGGACATAGGAAGTTTAAGGCACCCAGTAGTCAAAGTACTGGGGGAGATGTTGGAGAGGCAGGGGAGAGAAAGGAGCTTCGGATATTAGTCAAACCACCAGGGCATAGAAGGGGGTTGGACAGGGGACTGGGTGACTTCACCTGGGGGCATATGCCCCATTAGAGTCACATGGCTTTCCCAGAGCCAACCACCTCCGGTGTGGGGGGATGCCATACACTGGCTGGGACTGGGTTTTGCACCTTAGGAAAACAGAGGGTGGGGATCTTGCTCTCCCAACCCCTAACCCTGAGAATTGGGGAGGGGTGGTTTCCTAAAGGAAACTCAGGGTGCTCTTAGCAGAAGGGACTTGTTTGCTAACAGCAAAAACAAAACCGAACAAAAAAACAGCATTCGAAATGGTAACTACACTTAGCGTGGTTTTGTAATGTATAGAATTGTCGAATGTACACCTGAATTAATATGTCAACTATACTTCAATTAAAACAACAAAAAACCCCAAGAGTTTCCCCCAAAGCCTCCTCTTATTAATTCCACACACTATCATGAAGCACCTAGTCTGTGCCAAATTAATCCTTGTGGAGAGCCTACTATGCGCCACATCCTACGATGTTTTTCCCTCACTTTTCCTAGCCTCCTCTCTGAGAGAACTAGCCCTCCTGTAGCCCTCCCCGCTGCAGCCCTTGTCTTACTCGTACCCCAGTTTCCCCTCAGGACAAAGGCTGAATAATCTGATTACCCCCACTGGTGGAGATGAGAAGGGAGAGCATGTGGAGGACCACTTCCTGCCCTGGGGAAAGGCAGAGCAGGGTCCCACAGACTCTGAAGCCCCCACTCTGATGTCTCAGTCTAGACTCCAGCCTGTGCCTGCCCTGGGCCCCCCTCCAGAGGCACCCCCAGCTCCTCCACAGCACAGTCTCCAGCCAGCAGCTGGCAGCTGCTAGGACCCAGGGGGCTGGTGCCAGGCCCTGCTCCTCCCTTGCCAGCTCTGTCTCTAAAGGGCAACATCAGAGTGTCAGCCAGTACCATCTCCAGCAGAGGCTGAGTTGCGGCGGTAAGGGGAGAGAGCAGAAGTCCCAGCCTTGCATCCCTCCATGGGGCCGCCCAAGCCCCTGAGAGGATGGCAGCCTGGGCGATGGAGCCAGCACCGGGGCATCCTGTGAGGTGAGGGGCCAGAGGAGCAAGGGACAGGTGATGGGAAGGGGGGAGGGAAGACGCTCCATTTCGCTCTCTGCAGCCCAGCACAGGGTGAAGCCTGAGCGTTCGAATGGCCAACACCACAGTGCTGAACACCTCAGAAGTCGCCGTCTCGGCAGGGTTGATCCTGGCGGCTGTCGTGGAGGCAGCAGCACTGCTGGGCAACGGCGCGCTGCTGGTCGTGGTGCTGCGCACCCCAGGACTGCGTGACACGCTCTACCTGGTGCACCTGTGCGTCGTGGACCTGCTGGCGGCCGCCTCCATCATGCCGCTGGGCCTGCTGGCCGCGCCACCGCTCGGGCTGGGCCGCGTGCGCCTGGGCCCCGCGCCGTGCCGCGCCGCGCGCTTCCTCTCGGCGGCGCTGCTCCCCGCCTGCACGCTCGGGGTGGCCGCGCTCGGTCTGGCGCGCTACCGCCTCATAGCCCCCACTCTGATGTCTCAGTCTCT
>NW_024414167.1:0-1948 GCF_014898765.1 Herpailurus yagouaroundi | reverse complement strand
AGGGGGGGGTGGCGGTAGTGCCTGCCTGGGACTCCCAGCTATGAGCTCCCACACACAGGCCCCTGTGGGCTTACTGGGAAGGTGTGCACACCTGACGGTCTCACATCCTGTTCCCTTCTGGCTCTGTGTCCAGGCTTTGCATCACCTCTGGAAAGGCTGTCAATGCATTTGACAGACGGGGACACTGAGGCCCATGGTAACCAATCAAGCTGTGGCAGGGGGCTGGGCCCCAGAATAAACCCAGAGCTCCTTTCCCCCAGGTGAGGGGCTCCCTGCTGGCTCTTATTGCAGCTCCAGGACCCTGTAGGAGGAGACCCAAGCATAGTCCACAGGGAGCCTTTGCTCTACTTGCTCTTCCCCATTTCTGGGGTGGCAGGGGGCCAACACAGGCAGGGTGGGGGACAGACAGGAGGCATGTACAGCTATTCGCCCCATAACAAGAGGGGGCTATATCTTGCACGTAGCTTATGTGCTATCAAACGCTCTTTCTGCTTCCATGGCATACTTGGGTAATCCATCCCATGACCCAGTTTCAGAATCTGCCTTCCCAGGCTCTCCTACTTCTCCCTGGCCCATCTTCCCAGCCTCCTTCCCAGCCCCTGCTCCATTCCCTACATGGCAGCCAGAGGGATCTTTTGAGAATGTGAATCAGACTTGGCCTTTTCTGCTGTAAAGCTTCCCATTGTCCTGGCAGAGTCCCAACTCCTCTCTGTGGCCAGTGTGGCCCTTGATGATGTGACTCTGCCCCTCTCTCCACCTCCCTGCCTCTTCTCAGGGCTCAAGGTTCTCTGACTGCCCCCACTCTCCCAGCCCAGCCCTGTCCCTATGTTGTCCTCCTGCTCTGTGTTTAGGGCCTTTGTACTCACTGGTCCCTATGCTGGAAACCTCTTCCCCCAGTTTTTGCCTTTAAATACCTTCTTATCCTTCTCCCCAAACCCCCTTATCCTCCAGAGTCAGAGTGGACATCTAGGAAGTGGCTGAGCCAGCATTGGAACCCCCCTCTCCTTCTAGACTTTGTGTTGTCAGCCCCGAGCCGATGGTCCTATGATTTAAAATGCCTTTGGTTCTCCCTGCACACTGGTTGGTCCTGGAAGCCTCTCACTTCCATTTCCCACTTGCACCTCAGCCTGTCCTGCATGACTGCCCACAGTCACTCTGTGAGATCACCTGGAGCCAGAAGAGGATCTTTGCCATGAAGGGATGGATTCCTGCTCTCAACTTGCCTAGCAGGACCTCGTCCCCAACCTCAGGCTATAGGCCTCAATTTTGCTGTTTCAGAGAGGGCTCTCCTACCCTGCCATCCAGGTGCAGCTTACCCTTCCTCCAAAGACTGAGCCAAAACTTCTACCTCTTGGTGGACTCAGAGGTCCCAAGCCTGGGTTCCAATCCTGCATAGAGCTACCCTGGAGGAGGGGCTGGGCTGGGGGCTAGACTCAGCTGGGACGCCCATCCACTGACACTGAGGTCATCCCTAGCGGGCCAGAAGCTGCTGGGCCTGCTTTCCTGAGTGCTCAGAAGAAGGCAGAGGAGAGAGAGAAAGAGTCCAGATAAGCCCAGGTGACCCAGTTCCCTGCCCCAAAGCCACAGGTCCCCCTCCCCAGAGTCATTACTCTGAGCTGATTCCCCCTCCCTCTTGTGACATTTGGGGCTTATGGGCAGCACTTCATGATCCCACCTAGGCTCTGAGGGATGGAAGCCAGGGCTTTGGGAGTAGGAGTCCTTAACAACCTGCCCATCCGGTCACCATATTGCCCTTGACCTCTTGCTCCAGGCTTCTGATCCTTCCGAGGCCACCTCTGCCAGGAAGGGCCTGGAGTCCCAGGGCCTGAGAAGGGGTGGGAGGCCAGAGGGATCTTGGACAGAGGTTCCCAGTCAGAGCAAAATCAGGAAGCAGTGATGGAGTCAGGAGCGTGTGTGTGTGTGTGTGTGTGTGTGTGTGTGTGTGTGT
>NW_024414166.1:840-1172 GCF_014898765.1 Herpailurus yagouaroundi | reverse complement strand
CTTGTCATCAGGGGAGGTACTGGTGTTTATGTCGATTTGTACACAGATCTGGCTGATTCCCTGCTTTTGTTGTCTCCTTCCTTGGATTTCTGCCAAACTTTCCCCAATCAAAATAGGATTCATAGGGACCCTATTCTAGTTTCGGTTCAAGATGGCTGTGTAGGAAGGCCTTGAACTCAACTCCTCCAAGGTGAAAGAAGCTTTCAACTACCTCCACATCGACCTTAAACTTTCTAATTGATTCACTTTTTCTTTCCAGCTTCTCTCTTTCTTTATGTTTATTTATTTTGAGACAGAGGGAGACAGAGCGCAAGTGGGGGACGGGCAGAGAG
>NW_024414166.1:0-740 GCF_014898765.1 Herpailurus yagouaroundi | reverse complement strand
GCATTGGGCTCTGTGCTGACAGCTCAGAGCCTAATGCGGGGCACGAACCCAGGAGCCATGAGATCATGACCTGAACTGAAGCGGATGCTTAATCAGCTGAGCCACCCAGGCGCCCCCTCCCATCGCAGCTTATCTCTTAATTCAGGATCCTGAAAGCAAAGTATCACCTCATGGGAACTGAAAGTACCCCTGTAGCAATAAGGACTCCCTGAGCCAATAAGACTCCACCCTCAAGCCCAATACAATGACCAACCTGACCTTAGTGACCACCTGTGTGTACCTACCTTTATGTCCCACATTTTTTACATAAACCTGGAGGTAGTTTCAGCACTTTACAGAGAATCTTTGATGTGAGTCTGCTGTATCTCTGGTGTCGGCCTCTGAATAAGTTCCCCATTATTTTTCACCTCCACTAGTTCCTTTGAATTGCGATTTTATCAGTAATGAGTAGCCAAACCTCACCTTTTTTGCATCCCCTGGAGTGAGGTGCTCTTGTGCCTGAACTCCCTGGCTACATTTTCTGGTGAACCAGGCCGAAGGTGTACTTCCAATTTGTCCAGCTCCCTGGGGATGGCACCTATTGATATAACAATTCCTCCTGAGGAGCTGAGGACTGACTGCACAGATGGTGCCTAACAAAACATAGAAAATCAAAACACTACAGCAAGACAGTGAGACAGTAACAAAGGAAACACTCACCCCTAACGTTGCCAAGGGCAGTTGGGGAAGGACCAGAAACA
>NW_024414165.1:658-1184 GCF_014898765.1 Herpailurus yagouaroundi | reverse complement strand
ATGGGTCTGTTCAAGCTTTCTATTTCCTCCTGATTGAGTTTTGGAAGAGTGTGGGTGTTCAGGAATTTGTCCATTTCTTCCAGGTTGTCCAATTTGTTGGCATATAATTTTTCATAGTATTCCCTGATAATTGTTTGTATCTCTGAGGGATTGGTTGTAATCATTCCATTTTCATTCATGATTTTATCTATTTGGGTCATCTCCCTTTTCTTTTTGAGAAGCCTGGCTAGAGGTTTGTCAATTGTGTTTATTTTTTCAAGAAACCAACTCTTGGTTTCGTTGATCTGCTCTACAGTTTTTTTAGATTCTATATTGTTTATTTCTGCTCTGATCTTTCTTATTTCTCTTCTTCTCCTGGGTTTAGGCTGCCTTTGCTGTTCTGCTTCTATTTCCTTTAGGTGTGCTGTTAGATTTTGTATTTGGGATTTTTCTTGTTTCTTGAGATAGGCCTGGATTGCAATGTATTTTCCTCTCAGGACTGCCTTCACTGCGTCCCAAAGCGTGTGGATTGTTGTATTTTCATTTT